>NW_023665770.1:8096-10953 GCF_001649575.2 Kryptolebias marmoratus | reverse complement strand
ATATGAGTTTGTATGTAATGTATGAATATAATATACAAGTTTCACTTTTTAAATGGAATTACTGAAATCAATCTACTTTTTCATGATATTCTAATTTTATGACCAGCACCTGTAGTGTATCTTAAATTGGGTTGACTCCAAAACTTAAATCAAGTGTTGATGTACTTCCAGGAACTACTCTCTAAAAGTTTCATTAACATTTGTTCAGTGGTTCATGAGATATTTTGCTAGCAGACATAGTTGAATCAAACAGTTATTGCCAAAACGTTCTGAGATATTGTGCAATGGTTAGCTCTACAGGTATGTGTGGGAAAAGTCTCTCTGCTACTACCACACCAAATTTTAGCTCAGTATCTGTAAAACTGTCCGATTTATTGTCATTTTTGTTTTGCAAGTTAAGTTGGATGTGGTGGCCATTTTAAATTGGGTTGATTCTAAAATGTAATAAGTTGTAATCTAATGATTTCTGAGAGTTTCATTAAAATCTGTCCTGTGATTTGAGTTTTCTTGCCAACAAAGACCAATATACTCAGATACTGACAAAAACATTATCACCCTTTGCCTTTGGCAGAGCGCACAAATGAAAAAGATAAGAGATGTAGGGATAGTTAAGTAAGATCATGTTAAAAATAAAAGCATAAATTCTATTCTAAATCCTTCTCTACAAAGTAAAGATAAGAGACCCCACAGAGCAGTAACTGTTTGACAGGAAGTGACTGAACTGAGGAACACTGAGATCATTGTTGTTCCCCATGTGATGATCGGTTCCTGCCCCATCTCCCGAGTGGTTCCTGACTGATTACCTGCAGCTGACGACGATCCTCCCTGATGAGCTCCTGCCCTACTTAAGGCTCACTTGGTATCTCAGTCTTCACTGGAGCATCACACTACTATGGTAGTAGCGACAGCTGCTCAGTCCTTGAGTATTCATTGAAGTGCTAAGCTTGTTCTTGACTATGTGCCTTTTAAGGTTTTTTCAAGTCACGACATGCTGGAGCACCGCCAGGGAGCTTTTCAAGCCAGGAAGGATCGCCCGTTCGCCACCCAGTCAGTCAGTAGGCCACCTGGACCTGCCGCAAGTCCAACCTGTTAATACTCACCAGTGCACTCTCCTGTTCCGCCGCTGCCGGGTCACTCTGCCAAAGATCACAATCCTCCGAGGGACGCACCCCATCCACGAGCTGTCGTTCCCGAAGATCTGTAAGAGCAAAGTCAAGTTATTACTGAACCCATGCAACAAGATTCAAACTCACCTCTCTGCCGCCCACCTTTTCCAGGCCTGGTTCCACCAGTCTACCTGTAAATAAACTCACCTTTGCATTTTTTGCTACCGTGTCTGGTTACTTGGTGCTTCTCATCTTTGTGACGCATCTGGCTCATATCACCCCAGCACTCACTGGGCTCCATTATTGCTGGTCTTCTCTGATAATTTAGTGTGTTTCCAATCATTTCCACACAAGGAGATAATTGACACTGTTAATTTGGGATAGGTTTGTAGGTATTGTGCAGCAAACAGGATGGTGTATCGGTCAGGATACAGGAAGAGGACATGAGGCTTAAACTTTAACTGTAGATGTGAGCTGGTTTATTTATCTTCATACTCAGTGTTGCCAGCAGTTTGTAATAACAAATAAATTGCCATTAGGCTAATATATTACAGCAATAGAGGTTCAACTAATACAAACTCAACCAAATATTTAATAAGAAATAAACTCAACCATACATATGTGTATATAAATCCACAACATACACAAATAACTCAGTGTACATAAAAATTACATCCGTAGGGACGAGTTAAAAGGAAAAAACCCATAAACAGACAGGTCTTCTGGCTCAATTTAACATAAAGGCACTTTGGCGCCATCGTGTGGCCAGATAACATCCCTACACTTAATTTCTTTATCCGCTGCTGTAACTTGAAGGAAATAACAGAAGCAGCCGAACTGCAGGTACAAATAACGGGATTTTGAGGTAAACCTATGACAGCTGAGCAGACTAAACTGAGTTCCCAGCGCTCAGAGAGCCTCTCAACATCACATGCTCGCCCGCCCGTAGCTTACACATATAATGAACCGAATCTAGGTTAAATAAACAGAACGCTAAATGCGCTAACTTACTATGCATCATCAACTTAAAACTCGGAGCATTACTTCTCAGGACTACGCCAGGAATGCGATCACATGCGAAATGTAGCGAACTCAACCGTAAGTATATTATGTTGCCCTCGGACTTACATCACTTCCAATAATAACTTCTACCAGTACTTCAAAATAAAATAAAATACAGAAATGCCAGAACCTTTTATACAGACACAGAGTATGATATTGCCAAAAGAAAGCTGTAAAGGCAGTCCACATTAAAGCATTTCAGAAGACACAAACGTGGTTAACTTTTGGAGCCAATCCAAGAGGTTTGCTATAGCGTACTGAATGTTGAAAACACAGAGAATTTAGTCCCTTACAGATATTGTGCTAAACTTTGGTGTGGTCATAATCTGAGTCATTCACCACACATTCTTCAGTTGCAACTCATTTTGCAAGATTTTTCCTTAAGACTGTAGGATTAACTACTGGAATCAACCCTGTGTGTTAGCAAAATATCTCATGAACCACTTGACAGATTTTAACAAAATTGTCTAAAAGTAACTACTGGATTAATATGTATAACTGATTCATGCTTGGAACCATCCAAAATCAAGATGCCCGCCACAGCTAATTGACATTAGCCAACACAGAGTGTCCATAAACGTTATGAACAGAATCGGTGACAAAGGGCAACCTTGGCGGAGTCCAACTCTCACCGGAAACGAGTCCGACTTACTGCCGGCAATGCGGACAAAGCTCTGACACCGGTCATA
>NW_023665770.1:0-6349 GCF_001649575.2 Kryptolebias marmoratus | reverse complement strand
CCAGGGTAAACCCCAACGTACAGGCATACTTGTTGCCCCCCAAGATGGGGGACAACAAGTATGCCCACTCCTGCTCGGCGCCTCTCACCGTGGGCAACTCCAGAGTGAAAGAGTGTCCAACCCCTCTCAAGGAGACTGGTTCCAGAGCCAGAGCCGTGCGTTGAGGTGGGCCCGACTATTTCTAACCGGAACCTCTCAACCTCACACACCAGCTCAGGCTCCTTCCCCACCAGAGAGGTGACATCCCACGTCCCTAGAGCCAGCTTCTGTAGCCGAGGATCAGACCGCCAAGGTCCCCGCCTTCGGCCACTACCCATCTCACATTGCACCCGACCCCTCCTATAGGAGGTGAGCCCATGGGAAGGGGGACTTTTGTCCTGGACTTTTTGGCTTAAACTCTTTATAGCATGCAATATTTCTTCCTCATTCACGGGATCATCACAGTGAGAGCTGTCTTCTTTAGAAACTGAGGAGTTGATCACACCAGCAACCCTATTTATTTTCTCCTGCGAGATGTTTTTACTGGTAAAGAGTTTAGAATAAAAAGATTGAATAGTTTCAAGAATACTTGTAATGTCTGTGACTTTTTGACCTCTATCATTTATTAATTCAGTTATGGTTTGATTCATTTGTCTGCGTTTTTCCTGTCCTAAAAAGAAAGCAGTGGATTTTTCCCCTTCACTTAAATGCTTTGCTTTACTTCTAATTATTGCACCCTGGCATTTGTTATTGTCTATTTGATCTAGTTGCTCTTTAAGTAAAATGTAATTTGTGATGCTCCTAGTTTTGTCTCTTTCCAAATATTCTGCTTCTAAATGTAGCTGTTTTCTAATGTTTGACTCAAATGGCTGTTCTTTCCATTTTTTGTGCTTACTGTATCTGACTGAAGCCATTTTAATTCTTGATTTAGCTTGTACCCACCAATCCAAAAGGTTATCGGTGTGATCTATCTCCCCAATCAGGTTTTGCAGCAGAAAATCAATCTTACGTTTATATGTCTCATCCTGAAGGAGAGCAGCATTTAGACACCAGAGACCCACATTCCTGATGCCTCGCCCCATCTCAACCTCCAAGTAAGAGTGATCACTCCAGGCATTGTCTCGGATAAGACAAGACGACACCTCGGGGATAAGAGAAGATGAGATCAGACATAAATCTATTCTAGACTGTTTAAGTGTACCAAAAACAACTTCTTTCCTTGTAAATTGTTTCTTGCTTGGATTGAATGTTCTCCAAATATCTATTAAATTATGGTTTCTAATAATATTAAAAATTGTGTTTCTACTAGGATCATCACAAAAAATACAGTTATTAGAGACATTAGTTTTTGTGAGTGCAGCATTGAAATCGCCTATAAAAAACATGTATTAGTAATCCATTTCCCTATATTGTCAAAAACAGTTTTTAAGTTTTATTATTACAAGTGATATCTACAATGATTAGTTTACCTTCTGTATCTTTAAAAACTAACTTGGAATTGTAGTCAAAACCCTCCCTGATAAAGACTGGCAGAAAAATAACACCTTCTACCTTTGCTTCTCCGCAGAGCTCACGGGCATTTAGCGAGAGAAGAAGCATGAAACGGAGAAAGATGTTACAAATTTCCATAAACATTTCCTGTTTTTTCCATTTAGGCACTTTCTTTGTAGGCATAGTAATTTTTTCCTATTCCCAACAAGTAGAGAAAAGTCAAGATCAAGATCCTCCTCCAAGCCAAAACTCCTAGTATGTCTTAGAGGGAGAGTCGATTTTTTGCTCTGGTAAGATGGTAGATGATCTTGAGACGGTGCATTTGCTTGCATTTGCGAAACAGTACTTCCTGCCGCTGTAGGAGGAGGAAAGGGAGGTCCTTCAATCCCCCTTCTCACCTCCTGGGCTTTATCTTGTACATGCTCACTGTCAGGCTTTTGCTGCAAAACTTCACCACTAATGGCTTTCAAGCCTATCAAGGAGACACCTGTATCACCAGTAATATCTCCTCTTAAATGCACCTCTTCCAGCACCTCATTGCTGTTTGGTGAGACTTGTTCACCTTCTTCCTCCATCTCACTTTCTCTTCCACTCTCAACCTCAGTATTACAAGAATCCTGACCTTGATCTTCAAACTCACTAGCATTACATATATACTCCTTGATTTTATTGCAGATTTTACATTTTTCCTCCATTTTCTTTGCTATACACTCTCTGGCATAATGTCCCTAGACTCCACAAGTGTGACATAAGAACTCAGGACATTCCCTCAAAATGTATCCCGGTTGAATGCAAATACGACATACTTTTACCTGCTTATCATGGATTACTCTAACGTACTCTGGTCCTAAAACAGTATTGAATCTAACTGAGTATGGCAAAGACTGCACAGTATCAGTAAATTTAACTTTTACAAACCTTGTTCCATACGCAACTTGTGCCTCTGGCCACACCCGACGCCGGATTGCAGATACTGCTGAAACTCCATCCGTATAGCTTTTCCAAAATCTCTTCATTGGTGATATAGGCCAGAAGTCCAAGAAAGGAAACCATCAGTTCGTCATTGACAAGTTCCTTTGCTATCACATATGTAGTTCCAATTTTAAAACCATCCATCAACCTCCTTTTCCCAATTGCACTGCTCATTGTGACTTCATATTTCCCCTCAGTAATAAATCGGCAAACCAAAGGTCCTCCACACAACATTCTTATGTTCTTCATCAGTTCCAAAGTAGAAATGTTCCCTTCACCATCTAATTCCATTTGTACTGTATTTTCTCTCTCAAACGTCTGTGGTTTGTTTTGTTTGCCGAAAAAATTATTTATTTAAACAAAAAGAGACAAATTTAAACATACAACATTTTGAAAAAAGAGCAGTTTTCAACATAAACAAAACAATATTTAAAAAAAAAATTAAATATGTATTCCAAATCACAGAAAAGTGACAAGAACCCAGGAAGTGTTTGTCCATGAGCGAAACCAAAACCAGACACGGAGGCAAGGCTAAGGTAAGTGTATTTATTTACAGGTGCAGGGAATGTATATACAAAGAGCCAGGTTCGGGAGCGGTCTGAAAGAACAAAGGAGCAGGGTGAGTCTCAGGTACCAAATCCGATCGGTGAGGTTCGGCTGAGCGAGTAAACAATGTCTCTGTTTTCTTACAGACTCCGTGGGCGTCCAGCTGCGTGGAGGAAGGTGGAGAAGAGATCCCAGGTGTTCCAATGGTGAAGGAGTGAGTGTCCAGTCCAGGTAAGTATTCTGAGATCCAGGTAAGTTTCCGTGACGTGGTGTAATCCCAAGGTGGCAAAAAACCTGAACATAAGAAACTTGGTTATCATAACAAGACAAAACTTTGATTAGATTCAGTGGCTGAGAATCTAACCCCAAGAGGCTTGATGCTCCAGCGAAGGTCTGGTCTCAGCTTGCAGCTTAAATACTGGCAGGACTCATTAAAGAAATCAGGAACACCTGTGGAGCAAAAGGTTAGAGGAGCCGCCCCAGGGCGGAGCTAACTCCAGATCCTCACAAAAAGAGCTTGCTAATGGTTAAGTTTTACTTTTCAACAAAGAAGTGCAGCACCTTAATGGCCCATAAATGTCCTCATGAAGTTGTTTGTTGACCTACCTTATTGTCTTGCGAGGATTTTTAAATATTCCATGAAACAGTTTCCATCAATCCACTTGATTATTATCATGTAGTTTGTAGTTCCTGCAGATGTAAATAGAGTGTATTGCAACTGAGGGAATAATATTGTAAATGGTGTATTGCTGTTCGTGTCGCTTTCTGTCCGATGTTATGAATCCAAATAACCATATCCAGTCCCAGGTTTGATTGCCCGTCCTTATGTCCATGAAAAACTCTTCTATGATATCTCCAATCTTCTTCCAGAAAGGGGTTCAGCCAGGATAGATGAGAAACAGGTGCTCTATGGTTTCGGAGTCTGAAAGACAAACACTACATTCTCTGCCATACTTTTGTTTATTGATCTGGTTCATGATGACGCCCGTATAAATCCTCCTATGTGTCAACAGGAAATCTGTGTTGTTTGCCGGTTTGTAATTACATTTATACCACAAGTTTGACCATATTTTGTGAGGATCCAGAGTTTTTGTCCCCGGCCTCGAGGCAGGTCCTGTGACTCTTCCTCCACAGCTGCCGCCTATTCTCCTGATGAGCCCAGCCGGTATTTAAGCCTGCAGTGGGATTCAGATCTTCGCTGGAGCATCGAACTTCATGGGAACAGCTGTTCTCTGAACTTTTGTGAATACCTACCTATCTGGATCTACTGTGGAACTTACCTGTTTGGTCTTACCTCCTGTCGGATTTCTGGACCTGCTTCTGGAACCCCCTTCTTGGACCTCAACGCTTCTACGCCTCAATACTCACCTCACCTGTAAGGAAAGAAACACAAGAGAACTATTAACAACATTAATGTCACCGGAACCTGACTTTGTACTCGAGACTCACCTTGCTCCTGCCGTTTCAGATCCGCCTGGCCTCCAGTCACTTGCACATTTCACTAAATTGTAAATAAATCTACTTACCTTTTACTCCGTCTCCGTGTCTGGTTCTCACTCTTAAGATAAACCTGGTTTATGTCATATTTGTTGGATAATTTTATTTGGAAACACTTGTAACCATTGTTTATATGATGTTGGCTCTTGCGTGATTAAATAAATTTGTGTACTGTACCATGTTTTAGGTTTTACCTCTTGGATTTCTATTTCTTTGTCACCAGATATAAGGAGGAAATTCAGGGCATCACCCTGCACTCTCTGATTTTGTCTTCTCTCATCAATGATCAGGGACCAGTGAGAAGGCAAAGCATTCTCAATTATTCCACAGTTTCGTATGATGACATCTGGAGTATTCGTTGATCTGAAATGGCTAAAAACCTTATTGAGGTCCACTGATCCCTGATCGTTCATTATTTGCCCAAAGGTGTAAATCCCAGCTCCTCTCCAGGATGGATAATCCAACATTCTGCTACTACTGATAACCTCAGGGTTATAGAAAATGGGTGGCGAGAGATGAAACGTGTGTTTTATATCCACTTTTAAAAGAGGTCTTACCTTACCTTGCCCCAAGATGTAAGGGCTTCAACGTAAAAATTGTCAATATGCATTTTCTTAGACCATTTTGGTATTGAGCACAGATTGTCTATGGTTTTTACTCCAAAAGTAGTTAAAGCTTGTTCAAAGTAATCAAACCAAACATAGTAAATTGGGGATGTTAAAAATTTGCTAATTTTATTCTCATAGCTTCCTTTTTGGAAACAATATCGATTAATTTAACTCCTCCTTGTTTATAGGGGGCAATGATTGTTTTATGCGCAACTAGATTTTTCTTACCATTTTAAATGAAAACTGAGATGCTACAGTCTAGTTTATAAAGGATTGATTGTTGAAGATCATACACATTTTTGAAATAACTAAACTGTTTATTATTTATCTCGCTTGATTAAAATGGCGAGGGGCTCAGCAGCCAGGCTATAGGAGGATAGAGGACACCCCTGTCTGACAGACCTGTGAAATGACCAATACACTTAACCCTACTTTTTGCATCTGAATATAATAATTGTAATTTATTGATGAATACTTGACCAAAACCAAATTTACTCAAAACTGCCCAAAGAAAGTTATGTCCAACCCTATCAAAGGCGTTACTAAAATGTACACCTAGAAAAATTCCTTAAGTATTTGACATTGTTTGAATGGTATGTTTTATTGACAATATAGTATCTGAAATGCTTCTATGAGGGATTCAATGTGATTGAGATGAACTGAAAATGCTACCTGCTACTGTTTTCAATCTATTTGCTAATATCTTTGCATAAATTTTATAATCCGTATTAAGCAAGCTGATGGGTCTGTAATTTTCAAGATCACTTTTGTCTCCTTTGTTTTTGTACAAAATAGTAACAATGCCCTGTGTGAAGGTTCCAGGCGTGCATCCCAGTTGCTCCATGACTGTAAAAACTTTAAATAAAATTTTACTGATTTTTTATTTGAATTGTTTATAAAATTCTAAAGAGATACCATCCTGTCCTGGACTTTTATGTTGTTATTAATAGCAAATAATATTTCTTCTTCAGTCACAGGTGCATCACAGCAGGAACTTTCCTCTTCAGAAATTGAGGAATGAATCACACTAGCAACAATTTATACAGAGGAACATTTTGAGCTGTGAAAAGTTTTAAATAGAAGGCTTGAATAGTTTCAAGTATACTAGTGATGTCTGTTACCTTTTGTCCCTCATAAGTTATTAATTCAGATATGGTTTAATTGATTTGTCTACGTTTTTCCTGGCCTAAAAAGAAAGCTGTTGATTTTTCTCCATCAACTAAAAACTTTGCTTTACTCCGAATTATAGCCCCTTT
>NW_023665769.1:73954-87346 GCF_001649575.2 Kryptolebias marmoratus | reverse complement strand
CCAGCCATCCATACATACATACATCCAACCATCCCTCACTTCTTCATTTGGAATCCATCCATCCAACCATCTAACAAACCAACCAACCAGCCATCCATACATACATACATCCAACCATCCCTCACTTCTTCATTTGGATCAACCCTTCAGCTATTCCACTGTCTTTAGGTCGTTTTTTAAAATTTCCCCAGAATGCAAAGAGTGCAGACCCAAGCTTCCATAAATATTAGTTTTATTTTTTAAATATTGTCTTTAAATCAGGAAGGTAAAACTGTTTTTATCTTGTCATATCTTCCCCATAAAACTCTGTAGAAACATACCACCATCAGAGTCTCCTGCTGCTCACAATTCAAGAATATTTCAGATCTGACCGTTTTTATTTAGCGACTGTTGAATTGAGGCTTACTTTTCAGTTTCTCTGTCTACCTCTCATTAACTAACACAATGTTCTTTATCTTGGTTATCGTTACACTTATACAACTAACACATCAAAATGTCAGAGTTTTTCTTGGATTATTACAAAGTTATGATGACATTTTGGGCAGTGGCTGTGCTGACACCGTTCATCATTCTCACAGAAATGTTGTACGTAATAAATTCCTCCATATGATCCTCCTGTCTGTCATCAGTATCGAGAGAAACCGTTCTGTATTAATGACATCACGGTGCTGATGTGGGAGGAACCTGAAAGGTTTAAAAACAGCAGAGGCAGATTAACGCTTCAGTTCTCATGAACTCACTGTTGTTCACAGCCTGAAGTGGAGATTTCTCCTGAATATAGTCAATTATCCAAAGTGTTTGTCTCAAATAAGTCTTTACTACTTTGCTATGAACAAACATGTTGCTGTTTGTGTTGAAGCTTCAGCTGAACTCTGTTAAAGATCAGGTTAAACCAGCTGCACTAACCTCTCAGGGAAACTAACATCAGTGTTTGATGCTTTTCTTCCTGAACACTAACTTCTGTATTTCAGCAAAATAGGATCATGATGAACTCAACACAAGTTTCATATTTTATTCTGACTGATTACTTTGATACCAGGATGCTGAAATATTTCATCTTTCTGGTCCTCATGTGTTTGTATACAGTAATCATTGGTTGTAATGTTGTTCTGATTGTGGTTATCTGTGTGAACAGGAGTTTACATGAACCTATGTACCTGTTTCTGTGCAGCCTGTTTGTAAATGAACTGTATGGGAGTACAGGCTTGTTTCTCTTCCTGCTGGTTCAGATTCTGTCAGACGTTCACATTATTTCTGCTCCACTTTGTTTCTTTCAAATTCACTGTGTTCATTCGTACTTTTCAGTAGAATTCTATAACTTAACCATCATGTCTTATGACAGATATCTGTCCATCTGTCATCCTCTGCAGTACAACACACTCATGACAAATAAAAAAGTTGCAGTTCTCATTGCAGTGGTTTGGTTAACTGCACATTTTGGAATTGTGACTTTAATATCTATGAGTTTGTCCCTGCAGCTGTGTGGAAACATCATCAACAAGGTTTACTGCAACAACTACTCTATTATTAAGCTGGCCTGCTCTGATACTACAGTCATTAATTTTTATTTGCTTGTTAACACTTATTTTGGTATCTTTATTATAATTGGTTTTATCCTCTACACCTACGTGAGGATCCTTAAAGTTTGTTTCTCTGGCTCCAAACAGACCCGACAGAAAGCCGTCAGCACCTGCACCCCTCACCTCGCCTCTCTGCTCAACTTCTCCTTCGGGGTTTGTTTTGATGTTTTACAGAGCAGGTTTGATACGACCAGTGTTCCTAATGTTTTAAGAATCTTTTTATCGTTGTACTTCCTGACATGTCAGCCGCTCTTTAACCCTTTAATGTACGGCCTGAAGCTGTCTAAGATACGCAGCATGTGGAGAGGATTATTTTCTGTTAAATATAGATAATATAATCAGTTTGTTTTTGTTGATTGATGCTCTGATGTTTGGGACTTATTAAACCAAATATCTGAAGTAAATCTTTAAATTTTACAATATAGGGTTGTTATTTCTGTTTTTAACATCTATTTATCTTTTTATGGTATTTTTAAACCGTTTTTTCTATTAAGAGTTGTGGCATAATCACGTCCTCATCTGCAAATTGTAGAGATATCAAAAATATATTTTGAACAAACATAAAATGATGTGGATCATTTATTTGGCTCTCCTAATCCAAGGTCAACATCTTTGAAAAGTTTCTCATATTTTTACTATTCATGGGGGAAAAAATATTTTTTGTAAAATAAAATTGGTTTAAATATGTACCAAAAAATTCACACTGTATCTCTCTCTCTGTATATATAAAAAGTTCCATCTGACCCTACTTGTTCCACATGGGTGGATCCACTTTCACTTCAACCTCAGGTCCTCTACCAGAGGCCTGGGAGCTTCAGGGTTCTGTTCAGTATTCTAGCTGTTCCCAAGACTGCACTCTTCTGGACAGAGATCTCTGGGGTTGTTCCTGGGATCTGTTGGAGCCACTCTTCCAGTTTGGGGGTCCGATGACCACTGGTACCACTGAGGCCTTGACTCTCCACAGCTTCTCTGTTTCCTCTTTCAGCCCTTGGTGTTTCTCCAGCTTCTCCTGATGTTACAATCTCTTGGGTTGTCTACATCCATCACCACTATCAGACTGACAAACAGCTGATGGTTAACCAACCGGATATTGTGGTGATAGATAAGATACAGAAGAAGGCAGCGCTGATAGTTGTAGCATGTAGCCCCTTATCTGGCTCCCCTAAACTATAAAAATACAAATCCTGTCTGTCCAATACTTCTACATTCATCAGCAGACCTGTTGCTGCTGCATGTCATCCACCGGTCAAGTTTCTCCCAAGCAGAGCCCAAGCAGATCAGGAGAACCTGGTTAATTTAGGAGGAACATCAACAAAGAAAATTTTGTTAAAAATATTCTGAAGGAATCCTGCCCTCGTTGTGTACCATTGAAATAACCTGGGAAGCTGAAAGCCTCATAAGATGAGCACAGGAGTCAGATTCTCGTGTTTTTCTCTGCTATGAAAAACACAGGAATCTCCATCTCCATCTTCTACCACTTATCTGTGGTTGGGTTGTGGAGGGGACAGGTCCAGGAGGGAAACCCAGAAATCCCTCTCCCAAGCAACACTCTCCAGCTCCTCTTGGAGGATCCAAGGTGTTCCCAGGCCAGAGAGGATACATAATCCCTCCAGCGAGTTCTGGGTCTGCCCTGAGGTCTCTTCCCAGTGGGACATGCCCGAAAGACCTCGAAAGAGAGGCGTTCAGGAGTCTTCCTAATGAGATGCCTGAACCACCTCAACTGACTCCTTTTGACTCCTCACCTTAACGCTAATGCTGATCCTAGCCACCCTACGAAGGAAGCTCATTTCAGCCGCTTGTATCCTGGATCTAGTACTTTCAGTCCTGATCCAAACCTCATGACCACAGGTGAGGGTTGGAATGTAAATCAAAGGTTTGGCCTTTAAACTCAACTCTTTCTTCACCACGACAGATCGAAGCAACGCCCTCATTACTGCAGATCAGCAGATATGCACCTGGAAGATCCATCTCCCTCTCCATCCTACCATCACTTGTGAACAAGACCCCCAGATATTTGAACTCCTCTGCATGAGGCAGACTCATTCCCGACCTGAAGTAATTATTCCACCCATTTCTAGTAGAGAACCATGGCGTTGGACTTAGAGGAGCTGACTCTCATCCCAACAGCTTCACACTTGGCTGCGAACTGACCCAGTGCACGCTGAATGTCATGGCCTGAAGAGGCCAACAGAACCACATTGTCTGCAAAAAGCAGAGACAAGACCCTGAGGTTCACAAACCAGACACACTCCTCTCCACGACTGCGCCTCAAGATCCTGTTTATGAACACCACAAACACGATTGGAGACAAGGGACAGTCCTGGCAGAGTCCAACCCGCTCCAGAATGAGCTTGACTTTGTGCCAAGAATGCAGACACAGCTCCTGCTTTGGTTATACAGGGACCGGATAGCCCTCAAAAACAGCCCTGGCACCTCATACTCCTACAGAATGCCAAAGAGAATACAGTCATAAGCCTTCTCGAGATCTACAAAACACATGTAGACTGGAGACTCAAACTTCCATGAACCCCTTAGCTACCTTGCAAGTGTGAAGATCTGGTTCACTGCTCCACAACCAGAGTGAAAGCCACACTGCTTCTCCTGGATCTGATGTTTGACAATCGGTCGGAGTCTCCCTTCCAACACCCTAGAGTAAACTTTTATGGGTAGGTCGAGAAGTGTGATCCTTCAATAGTTAGAACACACTCCCTGGTCCCTGTTTAAAAAAATGGGAACCACTGTAGGTGAAAAAAAGGTATGTCTCACACCGACATGATAGTCAGAGACTCTCGTTGGATTTCAGCCAAATACGGGGGATTTTTATTGACACAATTCGCTCTTTATCAGCTTGCCCCCAAAATCCCTAAGTATCTTTGAAACAGGGCGTATTCATACAGACAAAATACATTGGTGTGTATTGCATACTTCTGACCACTTACGTAATTTCTACAACACTTACAGGAAACCAGCCAGAACAGCTGGCTGAGTCTAGCTCAACTCAACCCAGAACAAACATACTGTTTTCCAGGAAATGTCTGTTATCACAAATCCACTGTTCTGGAAAGTTCTGGCAATAACAACCAGATATTCACACACGCGAACATAACTCCTGTTTACCGCTTTCTGCATCCTGTTCCACACTACCACCCTGGTCTGCCACTCCACAGGCGTTGTCCCGGTCCTCCATGTGACATTCAGGAGACGTGTCAACTATGGCAGCCCCAAAACGTCCAGAGCCTTCAGCATCCCATGGCGAATCTCGTCCACCCCTGGCGCCCTGCCAACAGGGAGCTTTTTGGCTACCATGGTGACCTCTGCCATGGTAATGAACTCATCTTCCCTTGAGTGCCCAGAATCTGCCTTCCCAAAGGTGGACATGGTGGCAGGATTTAGGAGATCCTCGAAGTGCTCCTTCCACCACTCAACAATAACCCCAGTCTGGGTCAGCAGTTCCCCACTCAGACCAGAAGTTGAAGTCCTTCTGGTCACCCTGTACCTGTCAGCTGCTTCAAAAGTCCTCAACGACAGTAAAGCCCTAAAGGCCTCCTTCTTCAGCTTGATGACCTCCATCACCTCTGGTGTCCACCAGCGGGTCCTCCAGTTTCCACCGCAACAGGCACCATTGACCCTCAGACCACCGCTCCTGGAAGCTGCATCTGTAATAGAGGCTCTGAACATGGTTCACTTGGATTCCATGTCCCTAACCTCCCATGGGACATGTGAAAAACTCTCCTGGAGGTGTGAGTTGAAGCTCTCACAGACAGGGGGCTCCACCAGATGTTCCCAGTTCACCCTCACACCCTGTTTGAGTTTACTAGGTCTGTCCAGCAGCTTCCTCTACCACTGGATCCAACTCACCACCAGGTGGTGATCAGTTGACAGCTCTGACCCTCTCTTTACCTGAGTGTCCAAAACATAAGACCGCAGATCTGATGACACGATTACAAAATCGATCAAAGACCTTTGGTCTAATATGGCCTGGTACCAAGTATACTTATGAACCACCATATGCTTGAACACAGTGTTCATTATGGACAGCCCATGCCGAGCACACAAGTCCAGAAACTGTGAGGATCTGGGGTTGGCTCCGCCTTCTGGGCAGTGCCACTAATCATTCCTCCACAGGTGTTCCAGTTTCCAATGATGAGATCAGCTGGTACTTAAGCAGCAGGCTGGGATCAGATCTTCGCTGGAGCATCAAACCTTCTGGGTTAGATTCTCCGCCACAGTGTCTAACCTAACTGATGCTCTTAAGTTTCTCACATTCTCTGTTTGTGCCTACGATTCAGGTTTTGCCACGCCACGACTACGGGTCGGAAGAACCACTTACCTGGATATTCACGGATACCTACCTCGCTGCTACCTGGCTCCTCTTTGGAAACCACTGGAACCGCCTCGCTTCTCCTCGACGCCGCAATCTCCCGCTAGGACCTGTAAGCAAACAAAGAGACATTGTAACCTTCGCAACCATCTTGGAAATCAGAACTGTACCCGAGACTCACCCAGTTCTCCTTCTCTTGCAGACTCCTTCAGGAAACGATCCTTGTACATAGTCACACCTGTAAATAAACGCACTTACCTTAATCCTCGTCTCCGTGTCTGGTCTTGGTCTCGCTCTTTGGACAGAAACCCTCGAGTTATGACAGAAACAGAACACCACTCGGGTTCAAATAGGAAGGCCTTGCTCCAAATTAACCCCCTCCAGGTAACGCCACCATTGTCCACATGGGCAGAGCTGGATAGAGCTGAGCCCAACTATATCTAGTTAGTATTGCTCAACTTCACACACAAGCTCTGACTCCTTACCCAATAGTAAGGTGATGTTCCATCTCCCTAGAGCTAATTTATGCTGCTAGGAATCAACATGGGCAAGGACCCTCCCTTACCTGCCACCCATCTCACATGGCACCCTCCCTCGACGGTCCTTCTCGCAGGTGGTGGGCCCATGTGAAGGTGGCATCCTGTGTTGTCTGTTGGGCTTGGCCTAGCCGAGTCCCAGGAGCCAAGGCTCAACCACCAGGTGCTTGCCAGTGAGCTCCACCCCAAGCCTGGCTCCAAGAGGGGGGTGCCCCGTTTTCCCTTTTCTGGCCAAGGTATCATGATAATTATGATGTTCGTCTATCAAGGTTTTTGAATCGCTGTTAGTCCGACCCCTCACCTGAGACCAGTTCGCCATGGGGACCCATGCCCCAGACAACAAAGACCGCAGGGTCACAAGGGTGATCAAACCCCCCCACCCCACTTTAAAGTGGCAATTCTGTGGAGAGGTCCTCTGAGCGGTCCTGCCACAACTGACCACACCACCACGCAACTGCCACCAATAACTCCTGATGACACCAGTTGGTATTTAAGGCTGAGCTGAACCACTACCAGTCCAAACCTCCAAAGAAAGTAAGGAGAAGTCAGCTCAGCTCACTACCAACTCTGCCTGTCTGGGCCTGCCTGGCCCTCAGTACCACTGATCAGATTCCTGGCATTCGCCCTTCTGTGCCGTCAATTAGCTCCTTGTGGTTACCTTTGAACCAATCATTGTTCCTCTTGAGCCATGTGTCACCTGATTCCTTATATTTGGCCCAATCAGAAACATTGCAGAGCGAGTCGTGCCTTTCTGTTTTCAACTGATGTCCTGTGAGTAATGTAGCTTCAGATTAGGCCATAGATAACACCTGGTAAAACTGAGTACCAGCAGGTTTATGAGAAGTAGCTGAGAACTGCTGAGTAACGCCCCATGTTGAGCAGTGGTTCTACAATAAATTTAGCTTTTTACACAGGTAAAGAATAAATAAGTTTTTTTCTGTAATCACCTCCAGATTCTGTTTTTGACACAACAGCACAATCTCTGCTATAAAAATCCAGTTAAATCTGGTTCTATTTCATGCATTTTGGTCCACAAACTTAAAAACAGTTTCTTTCTGACAGTTTTGTTGAAAATCATTCCAGTGGTTGATGAAATGTGTTGCTAACAAATAAACAAACACGTGCACACGCACAGCATCAGGCAACAGGAAGGATCCATTAGACAGAGAAATAGTTGTGTAATAATGACATCATGGTGCTGATGTGGGAGGAAACTCCAACGTTTAAAAGCAGCAGAGGCAGATGAAACGTTCAGATCACATAAACTCATTGTGTTGTAACATCCTGAACTGTAGTTTTCACCTGAATGACTTCAGATTTGAGAGCGGAAAGGTGTTTGTCTTAAATAATTATTTTCTAATGTACTGTAAGCTGATTGTTGCTGTTTGTCTCGATGCTTCTGCTAACCTCTGATAAAGATCACTGTCTAAATAACCTCTACTTGCTGCAGTTTTACTAAACAGACTGACTTTGTTTTACAGCAAAATAGGATCATGATGAACTCAACACAGGTCTCATATTTTATTCTTAGTACTTACTTTGACACTAAGATGTTTAAATACTTAATCTTTGTGATCATTTTCTGTTTATTTGTTGTTATAGTTGGATCCAATGTTCTGCTGATTGTGGTTATCTGCATGAACAGAACTTTACATGAACCCATGTACATCTTTCTGTGCATCCTGTTTGTAAATCAGCTGTTAGGGAGCACAAGCTTGTTTCCATTCCTGCTGATTCAGATTCTCTCTGACATTCACATTATTTTAGGTCCACTTTGTTTTCTGCAGGTTTACTGTGTTCATGTCTACTCCGCTATAGAATTCTTCAATTTAACCATCATGTCTTATGACAGATATTTGGCCATTTGTTATCCTCTACAGTACAACACACTCATGACATTTCACAAAGTTGCTGTTTTTATTGTATCAGAATGGCTCATTTCATGTCTTGGAGTTTGTGTTTTCACATCTATGAGTTTCTCCCTGCAGCTGTGTGGAAACATCATCAACAAGGTTTACTGCAACAACTACTCTATTGTTAAACTGGCCTGCTCTGATACTACAGTCAATAATATTTATGGACTTCTTAGCACCACTTTGGCGGTTGTTCTTCCAGTTGGTTTAATCCTCTACACCTACATGAGGATCCTTAAAGTTTGTTTCTCTGGCTCCAAACAGACCCGACAGAAAGCCGTCAGCACCTGCACCCCTCACCTCGCCTCTCTGCTCAACTTCTCCTTCGGGGTTTGTTTTGATGTTTTACAGAGCAGGTTTGGTACGAATAATGGTCCAAATGTTTTAAGAATCTTTTTATCGTTGTACTTCCTGACATGTCAGCCGCTCTTTAACCCTTTAATGTACGGCCTGAAGCTGTCTAAGATACGCAGCATGTGGAGAAGTCTGTTCTCTGTCAAACTGAGATGATGTGATCAGTTATTTTCATGTTGAGTGGCAGTCAGTGCTCGGACGTTCTTTATTTGGCTGAATTAAACAGAAACCTTTACAACACAGAGACCTCATGGTTTATTTGTTGTTGGTGAAATTTGTAAGATAAAGTTAAATCAAAGTGATGAAATCTATCATTTGCTGGATGTAGTTTGGCATTAATGCAGTGGTTCTGAAACCATTACAATTACTGCGTCAGAAAATACTGAATTTAAGTTGATTTATTTAAAAGAAACAATCACATCATGTAAATGTGCCAGATTTATTCACACACAATCATTTCCATCTGCAGGTTGACAAGTTTAAAAGAAGCTCTTCAAATACCACCTTTATGACAGACATTAAACATCTTAGCTTTTAAACACTTCCTGAAACATTTTAAACACTGAGCTAAAAATCAAACCTTTTCTTCATCTCAACATGAAGCCTTTAGGAAACAAAGCTGGCGTCACACGACGACGCCTCGGATGTCTGAAACACCCGCTGACCTCCAGCTCCAATAAAAATGATGAGTCCCAAAACTCTGACAGCAAACCTAAATTAGTTACAATCACTAAATAAATGTAATAATTTACTCCATGTAAAATACTCTCTGGATTTTGTTCTGATATGCTGCACAAACCTTTGCTGTGATTAAAAAGTTTGAAACAACAGCAAGGATCACTTGAAACAGAAATGTGAAAAAATCTCTGATGTTCACAGAAACATTTAACATTTGCCCCAGGTTGTAATATTTTTACATTTTAGCTGTCATAGAACTTTAATTGCGACTCCATTACAGAACTTTGCAATTGTTTTATATTTGTATCATGAACATGTCTCCTTCGGTAACTTTGTCTTTGTCTACCAAATTTGTCTTTTAACGTTTTATTACAAAAATAAACTACATTTAAAAATTCAATTAACAATGAACAACAACGGAATCAACACAATAAATTGACACTGAGATATTTGGGAATAATATTCTGAGGAATGACTGTCATAAGTTATTACTTGGAATGATGATTTAACAAAACAAAATAAAGTAATAATTCATAATTTAATGATCTAAAGTAAAATAGTGATTATGTGTTTATTTAAACTAAAATAAATTATTTGGACAGGAAGTTGATTCTGGATTTACCCGAGCAAGAATTTAGACTAATTGATACAGTCTTAGTTTTGGAATTTGGATGAGAAGGATGCTAATAATTCTGCCGGATTGTCAAATGAATCAGGAAATATCAACATGAAAATGAAGATTATCAAACTTGCATCAGGTTAAAATATGATAACCAGACCCAAACTGCTCTTTCTCTTATCACCCAGGATCGAAGGTGCCTTACTGAATCAGAAACTGCGGGACCAGTTCAGAGGCTGATAAGACCTCAGAACCACATAAGGAGGCAGATTAAGGCTCAAAGCTCAGTGAAGGTCAGTGTTTCATCCAAGGTCACCTGAGTTTTGAAGTTATCAGCTGATGCAGCAGAAGTCAGGCGACACGTTAGCCAGTTCTCCTAAAGGCACAAAAGGTGTTTCTGCCCTCACTCTTTGTGACTCCCCAGTCATCTCTGTGGAACCATCATCACCCAAGACCTCAAATGAAAGCATAACATCACGGACCCCCCCTCCCCCCCGACCTCCCTGCCACACATCACCCCCACCATGTAGACACAAACAAACTATCTGTACTTTGGTTGTCTTTTAAAAAAAAAAAAACATGTCCTGTCATGGCATTTCAGACGTACCAGAGGGCCATAGCAGTCCCAGGCCAACAGTCACCGAACACAACCCCAAGGCGTCCGCGCAGAGGTAGGTCGTCTGCTCCTTGTGTTCCTGTCATTATTCACTTCTCCTCTGTCACCTGTTTACCTGCCACGCCCATCTCCACCTGCTCCTAGTTTGTAATCGCTCACCTGTGCCCTCTTCTCCTAATTACCCTCTGCTTTAAAACCCGGTCATACCTGTTTACTCGCTGTCTCGTCTTGTCTCGTCTTTCAATCTTTCTTATTGTTTGGTTTTGCTGCCTTGTCAGTTTTTTGTTTTTGTTCTTTTATTTGTAATTTTTTTTTTTCCTGGAACCGCGATGAGTGCGCATTGGGTTCGCCGCTCTCTCCACCCAACCTGACAGCCTTTTTTATTTATGTCCCTGAAAATTTACTTTTATTAGTGTTTATCAGTTTGAATGCCTGCTAAGTACTTTGAGTTAAAGTTTGATTTAAAAACTTACATTTCAAAAGAGCTGAGTTAGGTTTTAAAATGTTTTTATACTGCCCAAACTTTGCTGTGTTGTCGTTTTAATAAATTTTAAAGCCAGTTCCTTTGCCATGATTTTATTATATCTATTACACTTCTGAAGATTAAATGTCTCCATTTGAAAGTCATTTTAAAGAAAAAGACCTGATTAATTACTAAATATGAATGTAAATCAGAAGACAAAACTTAAACTGATTGTTGTACAAGGTTTGTACCACAGTTTGTTATTTATAAAGTTTATTTATCTGAAGAAAACATGACAAACACTTGTAAAGATGAACACGGAAATTTAATTTAATATTCACTTTTTGTTCTTTAGCTGAACAAATCTACTCAGTTGTTAAAATTTTCTCACAGATTGCAGGATGAGTCTTTTACACGTGTCACGTATTTTGGACAAATTCAGACCGTACAGAACAGGGTTAAAAAGTGGCTGGCAGGTAAGGAAATACAAGGATAAAAGTATTCGTAATATCCTGGAAACATTGTTCATGTTAAACCTGCTCTGAATTACTTCAAAAGAAACCCCGAAGGAGAAGTTGAGCAGAGAGGCGAGGTGAGGGGTGCAGGTGCTGACGGCTTTCTGTCGGGTCTGTTTGGAGCCAGAGAAACAAACTTTAAGGATCCTCATGTAGGTGTAAAGAATCACAGATACTGGAACACAGACGGTCAGAAAAGTCATAACAAGCTCATAGATATTATTGACTCTGGGCTCAGAACAGGCCAGTTTAATGATGGAGTGATTATTACAGTAAATGTCATTATTAACGTTCCCACAGAGCTGCAGAGAGGAAGTCAGAAAGGTCGTGACACTGACGGCTAAGAAAGGAGGCAGCCATATAACAGATATTAGACAAACGATTCTCCTCTGAGACATTATTGCTTTATACTGCAGAGGATGACAGATGGCAACATATCTGTCATAAGACATGACAGCCAGGTTAGTAAACTCCACACTCCCGTAAGTATAAAGACAGAAGATCTGCAGGAAGCAGAGCGGAGCAGAAACAGTGTGAACATCTGACAGAATCTGGATCAGCAGGAAGGGAAACAAGCCTGTACTCCCATACAGTTCATTTACAAACAGGCTGCACAGAAACAGGTACATAGGTTCATGTAAACTCCTGTTCACACAGATAACCACAATCAGAACAACATTACAACCAATGATTACTGTATATATCATCAAAATAATCATGAAAATACAGTATGTGCACAGGCTGATATCCAGGTAGGCACTTAGAGTGAAATATAAAACCTGGGAAGAATTCATTTTCAGCCTTATTTTAGTTTGTAAAGTCATCATAAAGACCTGCAGTGAAGGAACTAACCACAAGTAAAACTGACATGTTGACAAAAACAGTAGGAGTGAAAACTGTTTACAGTCATCAAAAATAATCCATCAACGGTGAGTCTTTATGCTAAAGTCTGAACTGAGATTTCAAACATAGAAATTCCTGAAACTTCGAGGCAGCTAAGACAGAGAGCTCCTGGCTGAGCTCAGATCAGCTTCTCTTAAGGAGTTGGCTCAGAGAAACGCCCACCGCAGACCTCGTGATCATCGGTCTCAACAGGACGTTCATCTGAGAGGAACTCCTCCACGGCCCTCTCTCTCAGGAACAAGAAGTTTAGCACAAAGAAGAACCTTGGTCTAAAACCACTTGCCTTTTGGAGTTTAAAGATGAGGCAGACTTTGCTGCGTAGAACCCACCTGAAAGTAAAAACATCTGAAAATAAATCTAAATAAAAGGAGACACTAGTCCTTTTTTAAAAACTAAATTTAACCATAAGACACTGTCTCAGTGTGCTTTGGTTAAAACATATAGGATGAAATGCACAGCTGATCTTACCTTACCTTACCTTACCTTACCTTACCTTACCTAATCTAACCTAATCTAATCTAAGGACCCAAGACCTCGTCTCACTGACCCAGGACCTCGTCTCGTTGACCCAGGACCTCGTCTCGTTGACCTAGGACCCCGTCTCGTTGACCCAGGACCCCGTCTCGTTGACCCTGGACTTAGTCTTGTTGACCCAGGACCCCGTCTTATGGATCCAGGACCCCGTCTCGTGACAGGAGTCTTCCTTTAACACACTGAGAAGGACACTGTGTCCCTTGTTAAGCTTTTTAGCTGCAGACTCTTTCCTACCTGCAACTTGTCACATTAAGCCCAGAATTTAAGCTTCTGCAGCTTTTTACAGTTTTAATAAATGAGAACAGTTTTATTAAATGAGAACAGAGTTTAATAAATGAGAACAGTTTTAATAAATGAGAA
>NW_023665769.1:51947-73854 GCF_001649575.2 Kryptolebias marmoratus | reverse complement strand
GGATCAGTTGTGGACGAACAGCCAAGGGTTATTTTATTTTCTGTAAGATTTATTAAAATCTGTCCAGTGGTTCGTCACACACACACACACACACAAACACACAAACACACACACACACACACACACACACACACACACACACACTCATACTGGTTAATGTCACCTATTAGGACAAGTCTTTTAAACAAGTTTGGTTGGTTAATTATGGGGACACCACTTTCTGCTTGGTCTACAGAAGTGTTGACCATATCCATAAATTTATTTTTAGCCATACAACACAGATATCACTTAATATTTTGAATACACACAACCTGACTGAATACTATATAAAGAGGACATTTCTAATTAGATTAATAAGCTCCGACATTAACATAAAAATACATTATAAGGACTAAGAGGGTTTGTAAAGATACTGTATAACTTACAGAAATATATCCAGTGAGTGTCGCTGTAATGACAGTCATGTGCATTAAAGCAAGCACAAGTGACATAGGGACAGTCTAGTCTAAAGAAATACAAAAATATAATTTTTTTAAAACGTAAAATTCAACAAATGTAACAAGATCAAACCCAAAAATATGAATGTGAGCAGCAGTACAATGTAATATACTAAGATATATGGGGTAATTCTTAAAATACAGATTGTTAATATAAATTGACGTGCCTGACAGGGTTTTAATTTACTGTGAGAAACATAATGCTCTTCTTTCAAAACTTTCTCAGCTTTTGTTTTAGGTCTAAATTAAATGACTACACTTTAGTTTGGAACAAAAGTGATGCACTAGAATATCTTGTTTCATTGCAGATTTTGAGTAGTGAGCCAATCAAATTCAGAATGGCCAAATTAAGATTATTATAAGACTGAGTTACCACACAAATTTAAAGTTGGATCTAAAATCCTAACTGATAAAACTAGGGAAGCTGACTCAAATTTGAAGAGAGTCTGTGGCGTACCATTACCCCTTAAAATCTAAAAAGCTCAATCAAAATCCTCCAAAAATACTCTCTGTGTCAATTATTCATGAGGACATGTAGTACCCAAAGCCACCAGCAGGGGCACTGTTTCAATAAAAAAAAAAAAAAACACAATTCTAATTTATGTGAACTATGCAGACATGCTTAAATTTTTTAAATTTACCCTTTTAGCATCTATCTAAGCAAACTCCAATAGTTTTATTACTGTGAAGGTTGTGAGGACTTTGGGTCTGTCCTCACAATTCCAAATGTCTCTGTAGCGTGGTATGGATTCGTGTAAATGTCCTCTTAGTTAATAATTGTAAGCCCACACACAAACACCCACAGACACACACACACACACACAGAGACATCAGGAGGTTTGGAAATGAGGAACCTGAACTTGTGAAGATGAGATTCATTGAAGCGTCTGCAGAAAGCCACCAGAGGGCGACACCCCCCCACACACCCAGCTCTGTGTGAGTGTGTGTGTGTGTGTGTTTCAAGGTAACATGTTGTAGCAACGAGACACCAGCCTGTAAATCCAACAAATGAAGCAGAGAATCCAGTAAATCTTCATAAAGACAGAATAGGATTTATGAATGTAGTTTTTATTTCAGGGATACTCTCCTACCTGCTCAGGACCAGGATTCTCACAGGACCAAGTCCTGGTCCTGATGTGGGACATTGGTTTTTGGACCCAGATGACCCCCCTGAGTCAGTTTGAGCCGCGGGTTGGCTCTTGTCTCTGGATCTCCAAAAAAAAAATGAAAATGATTTAAATTATTTATTTATTGCAGCTGAGGCAACATTTCGTGGCCTAACATTTAAAAGGACACTTTGGGGACAGATCTTCAGTCGTTTGGTTTCTCAGGTGTTTCATCGTCATCAATGGTAGGTAAAGTGGGCGGGGCCAAGAGGGGAAGCTGCCCTTTAAGGCCTAATTAAAATCATTTTATTGATCATTTAAGTGGAAGAGAAGAACGGTGGAATGAAGGTCAGATGGTCAGAGACGACGAGCAGCTCGAGACGGTGAAGGTCCAGATTTAAGTCCCAGATCAGATCAAACCAGTTTCAGCTGCAGGGTGTGAACTTCCTCTGGATGAACGGACAGGAAACAGGAGCTGGTCCAACATCTGAAGGTTTTAGTCAGGTACTGGGTCTGAGTCTGAGTCAGGGTCAGGGTCAGGGTCTGGATCTGGGTCTGTATCAGGGTCTGAGTCAGGGTCTGAGTCTGAGTCTGAGTCAGGGTTAGGGTCCGGGTCTGAGTCTGGGTTTAATCATCCAGTCATCATTTAACAGACCCTTTAAACAAGCAAACTGCACAAAGTGCTTCACATCACTGAAGTTAAAGATGGAGTGCCACCAGGCATTAAAACCTGCCTGTTTGAAGATTCAGTTTAATAAAGTTCAGATCGGTGATGGAGTCCTGAGGTTGGTTCCACAGTCCGGGTGGGGTGACCCAACAGGCCCGGTCAGTCCAGATAGGTCTGGGTCTGGACCCACCTCACCTCCATCACTCCACCATCGCCCGCCGCCCTTCATGACCTCCAGCTGGTTAACTGACATTGTGTCAGCACTCAGAGGTGGAACTGAGTTTAAGCTTGGCTGTGGCGGCCATCTTGAACCAGGTTGACTCTCATACAGCAGATAAAAACATCGTTACCCGCCTTGGTCGTGGGCAGTAATTAGTCTGTTCCTCATTCAGGTTAATCACGATTCTCCTGCAGCAGCTGTGTGGCGTCGGGGTCAGAGGTCATCTGTGATTGCATCATGTTTACCGTGTCTCAGTAATGAGCCCCGGCAGGGCTGCTGCTGCCAGAGCTCAGAGGACGCTCTGCTGTCGCCACGGTTACTTCAGGACATGGATGTCCGCCTGAGGGAACAGACGTTGGACACATTCGTGTGTTGGTCCTCAGCAGCCGAAACACACGATGACGGTGAATTTTATATCTGAAACTCACATAACAGGAGAACACTGGGAGAACACTGGGAGAACACCGGGAGAACACTGGGAGAACACCTGGAGAACACCAGGAGAACACCGGGAGAACACCGGGAGAACACCGGGAGAACACCTGGAGAACACCAGGAGAACACCGGGAGAACACCTGGAGAACACCAGGAGAACACCACAAGAACATGAGCTAAAAGCTAAATGAAGCTAAAATGTGACTAAAACCAAAACTAACAGAACAGCTAACAGCTTAAAGTAGCTAAAGGCTAGCTGGAAGTTCCAAGTTTACAAGTAACAAAAAAGATAGCTAAAAGCTAAAATGCTAAATAAAAGCTATCATTCATCCATCCATCCATCCAACATCAACCAACCGATCCATCCATCCATCCATCCAACATCAACCAACCCATCCATCCATCCATCCATCCATCCATCCATATGTTTATCTTGGTAAAATCAGGTTACAAAACAAAGAAAAATAATTAAAATATTAAACAAACACACCAGCGTAATGAGGTTAAACTACCCTAAACTCCAGGTTTATGAATGTAACTGAAGTTAAAACATTCATGTGTGCTGTAGCTGTTTTTTTAATGTGTTTTTGTTCAGTTAGTGGAACATCTCGGTGCCCGCGGTGACTCCAGGATACGATCAGGTGTGACAGTTTTTTCTCTGCTGATGAGCTCAGGAGGCTCTCAGTGGAGTTCAAAGTTTAAAAGAAGCTGCAGACGTGGTGAACGTCAGCCCGTCTGTAACTTACTGACCTGCAGCATCATGGTAAACTCCACTCAGGTTTTCTATTTCACTCTGAGTGCTTACATAGACTCGGGTCCTTTCAGATACCTGTATTTTATGATCATTATCTCTCTGTATGTTCTGATTGTTGGTTCTAACTTGGTTCTGATTGTGGTTATCTGTGTGAACAGGAGTTTACATGAACCTATGTACCTGTTTCTGTGCAGCCTGTTTGTAAATGAACTGTATGGGAGTACAGGCTTGTTTCCACTGCTTCTGGTTCAGATTCTGTCAGACGTTCACATTATTTCTGCTCCGCTCTGTTTCCTGCAGATTTACTGTGTTTACACTTATGGAATCATAGAGCTTTTTAATTTAGCCGTCATGTCTTACGACAGATACGTTGCTATCTGTTTCCCTCTGCAATACAGCGCTCTGATGACCTCTAAAAAGGTGGTCCTGCTTATCGCTCTCACATGGTTGTTCCCTTTTGTTGCGATTGTGGTTGTGGTTTCCCTGAGCGCCCCGCTGCAGCGCTGTGGGAACACCATCGACAGAGTCTACTGTGGAAACTACGCCATCGTTAAGCTCAGCTGCTCCAACACAAGCCTCAATAACGTTTTAGGACTCCTTTACACAGTCGTCTCCATCATCATTCCTCTGGTTTTAATCCTTTACATGTATGCAAAGATTCTGGAGGTGTGTTTCTCTGGATCCAAACAGACCCGGCAGAAGGCCGTCAGCACCTGCACGCCTCACCTGGCCTCCATCCTGAACTTCTCTTTCGGCTGCTGTTTTCAGATTTTACAGAGCAGGTTCGAGCTGAGCAGACTTCCTGCCGTGGTGGCCATTATTTTATCTCTGTACTTCCTGACATGCCAGCCGCTCTTTAACCCGATTCTGTACGGACTGAAAATGAGCTCGATCCGTGAGGCGTGTAAACGTCTGTTCTGTGGAGAAAACAGGAATCCGTCAGCAGATTTGTTCAGTTCAGCTTTTTAGACCCGATAAAAGTTTTAAAAATTTAAATCAGGATTGTTCAAGCGTCTTTCATTTGTTACAATAAATGCTTTTTAATTGAAAAGAAGAAAATAAAAATCAAATGTCTTTATTTTAACCAAGCTTTTAAAAGTGAGAATGGAAATCACTTTTAAATGAATAATTTTGTCCAAATGTTTACATTTCCTTGATCACTTTTCTTCTCCACAGGCCAGCTTTTTCCCAACAAACGTTTATATAATTTAATATCTTTTTAGTTTGTAAATGTAAAGAAATATAACGTTTAGTTTATAAGTCAGTTCTTTTCGATGATTTGTCTGTATGCTGTCATGCATTTCATTTATCTACCAGAACTTTTATTGTGAAAGCAATAAAATCAGTTTGTCCTGCATTTTCCACAAACTGAAGATAATTATTTTGTCTCCTTCGATTTATGAAAAACCTGAAAACCTCCCAATAAACTGTTGTTCTGCTTCATTTCAAACCTCAACCATAACTTATATTTTTTATTCAAGCTTTGTGTGAGGAACATCATGACGTCAAGAAAGAATTCATTCAGATGTTTGAGTTAACTGAGCAGCAACGGCCCATTTTTCCTTTCTATAATTCCAGACTTCTACAGAATCTGATTTTAATGTCTTTTAAATTCATTTTTTGATCAAAATACAAACATTTGCTGAAAATTTACAATAAATATTTGTACCTAAACAGTAGAACAAGGTGGCTTTACATCGTTTGAAGCTCCAAATAAACAAACAAAAGATGAACATTATCTGAATAAATCTAATCTGTTGTTCTTCTTATGATTAAAATCAGTTAAAGTCTATTTCAACAGAAAGCTCATTTATTAAAACTGTTCTCATTTATTAAAACTGTTCTCATTTATTAAAACTGTTCTCATTTATTAAAACTGTTCTCATTTATTAAAACTGTTCTCATTTATTAAAACTGTTCTCATTTTATTAAACTATTCTCATTTATTAAAACTGTTCTCATTTATTAAAACTGTTCTCATTTATTAAACTCTGTTCTCATTTAATAAAACTGTTCTCATTTATTAAAACTGTTCTCATTTATTAAAACTGTTCTCATTTTATTAAACTATTCTCATTTATTAAAACTATTCTCATTTATTAAAACTGTTCTCATTTATTAAAACTGTTCTCATTTTATTAAACTATTCTCATTTATTAAAACTGTTCTCATTTATTAAAACTGTTCTCATTTATTAAACTCTGTTCTCATTTAATAAAACTGTTCTCATTTATTAAAACTGTTCTCATTTATTAAAACTGTTCTCATTTTATTAAACTATTCTCATTTATTAAAACTGTTCTCATTTATTAAAACTGTTCTCATTTATTAAAACTGTTCTCATTTTATTAAACTATTCTCATTTATTAAAACTGTTCTCATTTATTAAACTCTGTTCTCATTTAATAAAACTGTTCTCATTTATTAAACTATTCTCATTTATTAAAACTGTTCTCATTTTATTAAACTATTCTCATTTATTAAAACTGTTCTCATTTTATTAAACTATTCTCATTTATTAAAACTGTTCTCATTTATTAAAACTGTTCTCATTTATTAAACTCTGTTCTCATTTAATAAAACTGTTCTCATTTATTAAAACTGTTCTCATTTATTAAAACTGTTCTCATTTTATTAAACTATTCTCATTTATTAAAACTATTCTCATTTATTAAAACTGTTCTCATTTATTAAAACTGTTCTCATTTTATTAAACTATTCTCATTTATTAAAACTGTTCTCATTTATTAAAACTGTTCTCATTTATTAAACTCTGTTCTCATTTAATAAAACTGTTCTCATTTATTAAAACTGTTCTCATTTATTAAAACTGTTCTCATTTTATTAAACTATTCTCATTTATTAAAACTGTTCTCATTTATTAAAACTGTTCTCATTTATTAAAACTGTTCTCATTTTATTAAACTATTCTCATTTATTAAAACTGTTCTCATTTATTAAACTCTGTTCTCATTTAATAAAACTGTTCTCATTTATTAAACTATTCTCATTTATTAAAACTGTTCTCATTTTATTAAACTATTCTCATTTATTAAAACTGTTCTCATTTTATTAAACTATTCTCATTTATTAAAACTGTTCTCATTTATTAAAACTGTTCTCATTTATTAAACTCTGTTCTCATTTAATAAAACTGTTCTCATTTATTAAAACTGTTCTCATTTATTAAAACTGTTCTCATTTTATTAAACTATTCTCATTTATTAAAACTATTCTCATTTATTAAAACTGTTCTCATTTATTAAAACTGTTCTCATTTTATTAAACTATTCTCATTTATTAAAACTGTTCTCATTTATTAAAACTGTTCTCATTTATTAAACTCTGTTCTCATTTAATAAAACTGTTCTCATTTATTAAAACTGTTCTCATTTATTAAAACTGTTCTCATTTTATTAAACTATTCTCATTTATTAAAACTGTTCTCATTTATTAAAACTGTTCTCATTTATTAAAACTGTTCTCATTTTATTAAACTATTCTCATTTATTAAAACTGTTCTCATTTATTAAACTCTGTTCTCATTTAATAAAACTGTTCTCATTTATTAAACTATTCTCATTTATTAAAACTGTTCTCATTTTATTAAACTATTCTCATTTATTAAAACTGTTCTCATTTTATTAAACTATTCTCATTTATTAAAACTGTTCTCATTTATTAAAACTGTTCTCATTTATTAAACTCTGTTCTCATTTAATAAAACTGTTCTCATTTATTAAAACTGTTCTCATTTATTAAAACTGTTCTCATTTTATTAAACTATTCTCATTTATTAAAACTATTCTCATTTATTAAAACTGTTCTCATTTATTAAAACTGTTCTCATTTTATTAAACTATTCTCATTTATTAAAACTGTTCTCATTTATTAAAACTGTTCTCATTTATTAAACTCTGTTCTCATTTAATAAAACTGTTCTCATTTATTAAAACTGTTCTCATTTATTAAAACTGTTCTCATTTTATTAAACTATTCTCATTTATTAAAACTGTTCTCATTTATTAAAACTGTTCTCATTTATTAAAACTGTTCTCATTTTATTAAACTATTCTCATTTATTAAAACTGTTCTCATTTATTAAACTCTGTTCTCATTTAATAAAACTGTTCTCATTTATTAAACTATTCTCATTTATTAAAACTGTTCTCATTTTATTAAACTATTCTCATTTATTAAAACTGTTCTCATTTTATTAAACTATTCTCATTTATTAAAACTGTTCTCATTTATTAAAACTGTTCTCATTTATTAAACTCTGTTCTCATTTAATAAAACTGTTCTCATTTATTAAAACTGTTCTCATTTATTAAAACTGTTCTCATTTTATTAAACTATTCTCATTTATTAAAACTATTCTCATTTATTAAAACTGTTCTCATTTATTAAAACTGTTCTCATTTTATTAAACTATTCTCATTTATTAAAACTGTTCTCATTTATTAAAACTGTTCTCATTTATTAAACTCTGTTCTCATTTAATAAAACTGTTCTCATTTATTAAAACTGTTCTCATTTATTAAAACTGTTCTCATTTTATTAAACTATTCTCATTTATTAAAACTGTTCTCATTTATTAAAACTGTTCTCATTTATTAAAACTGTTCTCATTTTATTAAACTATTCTCATTTATTAAAACTGTTCTCATTTATTAAACTCTGTTCTCATTTAATAAAACTGTTCTCATTTATTAAACTATTCTCATTTATTAAAACTGTTCTCATTTTATTAAACTATTCTCATTTATTAAAACTGTTCTCATTTTATTAAACTATTCTCATTTATTAAAACTGTTCTCATTTATTAAAACTGTTCTCATTTATTAAACTCTGTTCTCATTTAATAAAACTGTTCTCATTTATTAAAACTGTTCTCATTTATTAAAACTGTTCTCATTTTATTAAACTATTCTCATTTATTAAAACTATTCTCATTTATTAAAACTGTTCTCATTTATTAAAACTGTTCTCATTTTATTAAACTATTCTCATTTATTAAAACTGTTCTCATTTATTAAAACTGTTCTCATTTATTAAACTCTGTTCTCATTTAATAAAACTGTTCTCATTTATTAAAACTGTTCTCATTTATTAAAACTGTTCTCATTTTATTAAACTATTCTCATTTATTAAAACTGTTCTCATTTATTAAAACTGTTCTCATTTATTAAAACTGTTCTCATTTTATTAAACTATTCTCATTTATTAAAACTGTTCTCATTTATTAAACTCTGTTCTCATTTAATAAAACTGTTCTCATTTATTAAACTATTCTCATTTATTAAAACTGTTCTCATTTTATTAAACTATTCTCATTTATTAAAACTGTTCTCATTTTATTAAACTATTCTCATTTATTAAAACTGTTCTCATTTATTAAAACTGTTCTCATTTATTAAACTCTGTTCTCATTTAATAAAACTGTTCTCATTTATTAAAACTGTTCTCATTTATTAAAACTGTTCTCATTTTATTAAACTATTCTCATTTATTAAAACTATTCTCATTTATTAAAACTGTTCTCATTTATTAAAACTGTTCTCATTTTATTAAACTATTCTCATTTATTAAAACTGTTCTCATTTATTAAAACTGTTCTCATTTATTAAACTCTGTTCTCATTTAATAAAACTGTTCTCATTTATTAAAACTGTTCTCATTTATTAAAACTGTTCTCATTTTATTAAACTATTCTCATTTATTAAAACTGTTCTCATTTATTAAAACTGTTCTCATTTATTAAAACTGTTCTCATTTTATTAAACTATTCTCATTTATTAAAACTGTTCTCATTTATTAAACTCTGTTCTCATTTAATAAAACTGTTCTCATTTATTAAACTATTCTCATTTATTAAAACTGTTCTCATTTTATTAAACTATTCTCATTTATTAAAACTGTTCTCATTTTATTAAACTATTCTCATTTATTAAAACTGTTCTCATTTATTAAAACTGTTCTCATTTATTAAACTCTGTTCTCATTTAATAAAACTGTTCTCATTTATTAAAACTGTTCTCATTTATTAAAACTGTTCTCATTTTATTAAACTATTCTCATTTATTAAAACTATTCTCATTTATTAAAACTGTTCTCATTTATTAAAACTGTTCTCATTTTATTAAACTATTCTCATTTATTAAAACTGTTCTCATTTATTAAAACTGTTCTCATTTATTAAACTCTGTTCTCATTTAATAAAACTGTTCTCATTTATTAAAACTGTTCTCATTTATTAAAACTGTTCTCATTTTATTAAACTATTCTCATTTATTAAAACTGTTCTCATTTATTAAAACTGTTCTCATTTATTAAAACTGTTCTCATTTTATTAAACTATTCTCATTTATTAAAACTGTTCTCATTTATTAAACTCTGTTCTCATTTAATAAAACTGTTCTCATTTATTAAACTATTCTCATTTATTAAAACTGTTCTCATTTTATTAAACTATTCTCATTTATTAAAACTGTTCTCATTTTATTAAACTATTCTCATTTATTAAAACTGTTCTCATTTATTAAAACTGTTCTCATTTATTAAACTCTGTTCTCATTTAATAAAACTGTTCTCATTTATTAAAACTGTTCTCATTTATTAAAACTGTTCTCATTTTATTAAACTATTCTCATTTATTAAAACTATTCTCATTTATTAAAACTGTTCTCATTTATTAAAACTGTTCTCATTTTATTAAACTATTCTCATTTATTAAAACTGTTCTCATTTATTAAAACTGTTCTCATTTATTAAACTCTGTTCTCATTTAATAAAACTGTTCTCATTTATTAAAACTGTTCTCATTTATTAAAACTGTTCTCATTTTATTAAACTATTCTCATTTATTAAAACTGTTCTCATTTATTAAAACTGTTCTCATTTATTAAAACTGTTCTCATTTTATTAAACTATTCTCATTTATTAAAACTGTTCTCATTTATTAAACTCTGTTCTCATTTAATAAAACTGTTCTCATTTATTAAACTATTCTCATTTATTAAAACTGTTCTCATTTTATTAAACTATTCTCATTTATTAAAACTGTTCTCATTTTATTAAACTATTCTCATTTATTAAAACTGTTCTCATTTATTAAAACTGTTCTCATTTATTAAACTCTGTTCTCATTTAATAAAACTGTTCTCATTTATTAAAACTGTTCTCATTTATTAAAACTGTTCTCATTTTATTAAACTATTCTCATTTATTAAAACTATTCTCATTTATTAAAACTGTTCTCATTTATTAAAACTGTTCTCATTTTATTAAACTATTCTCATTTATTAAAACTGTTCTCATTTATTAAAACTGTTCTCATTTATTAAACTCTGTTCTCATTTAATAAAACTGTTCTCATTTATTAAAACTGTTCTCATTTATTAAAACTGTTCTCATTTTATTAAACTATTCTCATTTATTAAAACTGTTCTCATTTATTAAAACTGTTCTCATTTATTAAAACTGTTCTCATTTTATTAAACTATTCTCATTTATTAAAACTGTTCTCATTTATTAAACTCTGTTCTCATTTAATAAAACTGTTCTCATTTATTAAACTATTCTCATTTATTAAAACTGTTCTCATTTTATTAAACTATTCTCATTTATTAAAACTGTTCTCATTTTATTAAACTATTCTCATTTATTAAAACTGTTCTCATTTATTAAAACTGTTCTCATTTATTAAACTCTGTTCTCATTTAATAAAACTGTTCTCATTTATTAAAACTGTTCTCATTTATTAAAACTGTTCTCATTTTATTAAACTATTCTCATTTATTAAAACTATTCTCATTTATTAAAACTGTTCTCATTTATTAAAACTGTTCTCATTTTATTAAACTATTCTCATTTATTAAAACTGTTCTCATTTATTAAAACTGTTCTCATTTATTAAACTCTGTTCTCATTTAATAAAACTGTTCTCATTTATTAAAACTGTTCTCATTTATTAAAACTGTTCTCATTTTATTAAACTATTCTCATTTATTAAAACTGTTCTCATTTATTAAAACTGTTCTCATTTATTAAAACTGTTCTCATTTTATTAAACTATTCTCATTTATTAAAACTGTTCTCATTTATTAAACTCTGTTCTCATTTAATAAAACTGTTCTCATTTATTAAACTATTCTCATTTATTAAAACTGTTCTCATTTTATTAAACTATTCTCATTTATTAAAACTGTTCTCATTTTATTAAACTATTCTCATTTATTAAAACTGTTCTCATTTATTAAAACTGTTCTCATTTATTAAACTCTGTTCTCATTTAATAAAACTGTTCTCATTTATTAAAACTGTTCTCATTTATTAAAACTGTTCTCATTTTATTAAACTATTCTCATTTATTAAAACTATTCTCATTTATTAAAACTGTTCTCATTTATTAAAACTGTTCTCATTTTATTAAACTATTCTCATTTATTAAAACTGTTCTCATTTATTAAAACTGTTCTCATTTATTAAACTCTGTTCTCATTTAATAAAACTGTTCTCATTTATTAAAACTGTTCTCATTTATTAAAACTGTTCTCATTTTATTAAACTATTCTCATTTATTAAAACTGTTCTCATTTATTAAAACTGTTCTCATTTATTAAAACTGTTCTCATTTTATTAAACTATTCTCATTTATTAAAACTGTTCTCATTTATTAAACTCTGTTCTCATTTAATAAAACTGTTCTCATTTATTAAACTATTCTCATTTATTAAAACTGTTCTCATTTTATTAAACTATTCTCATTTATTAAAACTGTTCTCATTTTATTAAACTATTCTCATTTATTAAAACTGTTCTCATTTATTAAAACTGTTCTCATTTATTAAACTCTGTTCTCATTTAATAAAACTGTTCTCATTTATTAAAACTGTTCTCATTTATTAAAACTGTTCTCATTTTATTAAACTATTCTCATTTATTAAAACTATTCTCATTTATTAAAACTGTTCTCATTTATTAAAACTGTTCTCATTTTATTAAACTATTCTCATTTATTAAAACTGTTCTCATTTATTAAAACTGTTCTCATTTATTAAACTCTGTTCTCATTTAATAAAACTGTTCTCATTTATTAAAACTGTTCTCATTTATTAAAACTGTTCTCATTTTATTAAACTATTCTCATTTATTAAAACTGTTCTCATTTATTAAAACTGTTCTCATTTATTAAAACTGTTCTCATTTTATTAAACTATTCTCATTTATTAAAACTGTTCTCATTTATTAAACTCTGTTCTCATTTAATAAAACTGTTCTCATTTATTAAACTATTCTCATTTATTAAAACTGTTCTCATTTTATTAAACTATTCTCATTTATTAAAACTGTTCTCATTTTATTAAACTATTCTCATTTATTAAAACTGTTCTCATTTATTAAAACTGTTCTCATTTATTAAACTCTGTTCTCATTTAATAAAACTGTTCTCATTTATTAAAACTGTTCTCATTTATTAAAACTGTTCTCATTTTATTAAACTATTCTCATTTATTAAAACTATTCTCATTTATTAAAACTGTTCTCATTTATTAAAACTGTTCTCATTTTATTAAACTATTCTCATTTATTAAAACTGTTCTCATTTATTAAAACTGTTCTCATTTATTAAACTCTGTTCTCATTTAATAAAACTGTTCTCATTTATTAAAACTGTTCTCATTTATTAAAACTGTTCTCATTTTATTAAACTATTCTCATTTATTAAAACTGTTCTCATTTATTAAAACTGTTCTCATTTATTAAAACTGTTCTCATTTTATTAAACTATTCTCATTTATTAAAACTGTTCTCATTTATTAAACTCTGTTCTCATTTAATAAAACTGTTCTCATTTATTAAACTATTCTCATTTATTAAAACTGTTCTCATTTTATTAAACTATTCTCATTTATTAAAACTGTTCTCATTTTATTAAACTATTCTCATTTATTAAAACTGTTCTCATTTATTAAAACTGTTCTCATTTATTAAACTCTGTTCTCATTTAATAAAACTGTTCTCATTTATTAAAACTGTTCTCATTTATTAAAACTGTTCTCATTTTATTAAACTATTCTCATTTATTAAAACTATTCTCATTTATTAAAACTGTTCTCATTTATTAAAACTGTTCTCATTTTATTAAACTATTCTCATTTATTAAAACTGTTCTCATTTATTAAAACTGTTCTCATTTATTAAACTCTGTTCTCATTTAATAAAACTGTTCTCATTTATTAAAACTGTTCTCATTTATTAAAACTGTTCTCATTTTATTAAACTATTCTCATTTATTAAAACTGTTCTCATTTATTAAAACTGTTCTCATTTATTAAAACTGTTCTCATTTTATTAAACTATTCTCATTTATTAAAACTGTTCTCATTTATTAAACTCTGTTCTCATTTAATAAAACTGTTCTCATTTATTAAACTATTCTCATTTATTAAAACTGTTCTCATTTTATTAAACTATTCTCATTTATTAAAACTGTTCTCATTTTATTAAACTATTCTCATTTATTAAAACTGTTCTCATTTATTAAAACTGTTCTCATTTATTAAACTCTGTTCTCATTTAATAAAACTGTTCTCATTTATTAAAACTGTTCTCATTTATTAAAACTGTTCTCATTTTATTAAACTATTCTCATTTATTAAAACTATTCTCATTTATTAAAACTGTTCTCATTTATTAAAACTGTTCTCATTTTATTAAACTATTCTCATTTATTAAAACTGTTCTCATTTATTAAAACTGTTCTCATTTATTAAACTCTGTTCTCATTTAATAAAACTGTTCTCATTTATTAAAACTGTTCTCATTTATTAAAACTGTTCTCATTTTATTAAACTATTCTCATTTATTAAAACTGTTCTCATTTATTAAAACTGTTCTCATTTATTAAAACTGTTCTCATTTTATTAAACTATTCTCATTTATTAAAACTGTTCTCATTTATTAAACTCTGTTCTCATTTAATAAAACTGTTCTCATTTATTAAACTATTCTCATTTATTAAAACTGTTCTCATTTTATTAAACTATTCTCATTTATTAAAACTGTTCTCATTTTATTAAACTATTCTCATTTATTAAAACTGTTCTCATTTATTAAAACTGTTCTCATTTATTAAACTCTGTTCTCATTTAATAAAACTGTTCTCATTTATTAAAACTGTTCTCATTTATTAAAACTGTTCTCATTTTATTAAACTATTCTCATTTATTAAAACTATTCTCATTTATTAAAACTGTTCTCATTTATTAAAACTGTTCTCATTTTATTAAACTATTCTCATTTATTAAAACTGTTCTCATTTATTAAAACTGTTCTCATTTATTAAACTCTGTTCTCATTTAATAAAACTGTTCTCATTTATTAAAACTGTTCTCATTTATTAAAACTGTTCTCATTTTATTAAACTATTCTCATTTATTAAAACTGTTCTCATTTATTAAAACTGTTCTCATTTATTAAAACTGTTCTCATTTTATTAAACTATTCTCATTTATTAAAACTGTTCTCATTTATTAAACTCTGTTCTCATTTAATAAAACTGTTCTCATTTATTAAACTATTCTCATTTATTAAAACTGTTCTCATTTTATTAAACTATTCTCATTTATTAAAACTGTTCTCATTTTATTAAACTATTCTCATTTATTAAAACTGTTCTCATTTATTAAAACTGTTCTCATTTATTAAACTCTGTTCTCATTTAATAAAACTGTTCTCATTTATTAAAACTGTTCTCATTTATTAAAACTGTTCTCATTTTATTAAACTATTCTCATTTATTAAAACTATTCTCATTTATTAAAACTGTTCTCATTTATTAAAACTGTTCTCATTTTATTAAACTATTCTCATTTATTAAAACTGTTCTCATTTATTAAAACTGTTCTCATTTATTAAACTCTGTTCTCATTTAATAAAACTGTTCTCATTTATTAAAACTGTTCTCATTTATTAAAACTGTTCTCATTTTATTAAACTATTCTCATTTATTAAAACTGTTCTCATTTATTAAAACTGTTCTCATTTATTAAAACTGTTCTCATTTTATTAAACTATTCTCATTTATTAAAACTGTTCTCATTTATTAAACTCTGTTCTCATTTAATAAAACTGTTCTCATTTATTAAACTATTCTCATTTATTAAAACTGTTCTCATTTTATTAAACTATTCTCATTTATTAAAACTGTTCTCATTTTATTAAACTATTCTCATTTATTAAAACTGTTCTCATTTATTAAAACTGTTCTCATTTATTAAACTCTGTTCTCATTTAATAAAACTGTTCTCATTTATTAAAACTGTTCTCATTTATTAAAACTGTTCTCATTTTATTAAACTATTCTCATTTATTAAAACTATTCTCATTTATTAAAACTGTTCTCATTTATTAAAACTGTTCTCATTTTATTAAACTATTCTCATTTATTAAAACTGTTCTCATTTATTAAAACTGTTCTCATTTATTAAACTCTGTTCTCATTTAATAAAACTGTTCTCATTTATTAAAACTGTTCTCATTTATTAAAACTGTTCTCATTTTATTAAACTATTCTCATTTATTAAAACTGTTCTCATTTATTAAAACTGTTCTCATTTATTAAAACTGTTCTCATTTTATTAAACTATTCTCATTTATTAAAACTGTTCTCATTTATTAAACTCTGTTCTCATTTAATAAAACTGTTCTCATTTATTAAACTATTCTCATTTATTAAAACTGTTCTCATTTTATTAAACTATTCTCATTTATTAAAACTGTTCTCATTTTATTAAACTATTCTCATTTATTAAAACTGTTCTCATTTATTAAAACTGTTCTCATTTATTAAACTCTGTTCTCATTTAATAAAACTGTTCTCATTTATTAAAACTGTTCTCATTTATTAAAACTGTTCTCATTTTATTAAACTATTCTCATTTATTAAAACTATTCTCATTTATTAAAACTGTTCTCATTTATTAAAACTGTTCTCATTTTATTAAACTATTCTCATTTATTAAAACTGTTCTCATTTATTAAAACTGTTCTCATTTATTAAACTCTGTTCTCATTTAATAAAACTGTTCTCATTTATTAAAACTGTTCTCATTTATTAAAACTGTTCTCATTTTATTAAACTATTCTCATTTATTAAAACTGTTCTCATTTATTAAAACTGTTCTCATTTATTAAAACTGTTCTCATTTTATTAAACTATTCTCATTTATTAAAACTGTTCTCATTTATTAAACTCTGTTCTCATTTAATAAAACTGTTCTCATTTATTAAACTATTCTCATTTATTAAAACTGTTCTCATTTTATTAAACTATTCTCATTTATTAAAACTGTTCTCATTTTATTAAACTATTCTCATTTATTAAAACTGTTCTCATTTATTAAAACTGTTCTCATTTATTAAACTCTGTTCTCATTTAATAAAACTGTTCTCATTTATTAAAACTGTTCTCATTTATTAAAACTGTTCTCATTTTATTAAACTATTCTCATTTATTAAAACTATTCTCATTTATTAAAACTGTTCTCATTTATTAAAACTGTTCTCATTTTATTAAACTATTCTCATTTATTAAAACTGTTCTCATTTATTAAAACTGTTCTCATTTATTAAACTCTGTTCTCATTTAATAAAACTGTTCTCATTTATTAAAACTGTTCTCATTTATTAAAACTGTTCTCATTTTATTAAACTATTCTCATTTATTAAAACTGTTCTCATTTATTAAAACTGTTCTCATTTATTAAAACTGTTCTCATTTTATTAAACTATTCTCATTTATTAAAACTGTTCTCATTTATTAAACTCTGTTCTCATTTAATAAAACTGTTCTCATTTATTAAACTATTCTCATTTATTAAAACTGTTCTCATTTTATTAAACTATTCTCATTTATTAAAACTGTTCTCATTTTATTAAACTATTCTCATTTATTAAAACTGTTCTCATTTATTAAAACTGTTCTCATTTATTAAACTCTGTTCTCATTTAATAAAACTGTTCTCATTTATTAAAACTGTTCTCATTTATTAAAACTGTTCTCATTTTATTAAACTATTCTCATTTATTAAAACTATTCTCATTTATTAAAACTGTTCTCATTTATTAAAACTGTTCTCATTTTATTAAACTATTCTCATTTATTAAAACTGTTCTCATTTATTAAAACTGTTCTCATTTATTAAACTCTGTTCTCATTTAATAAAACTGTTCTCATTTATTAAAACTGTTCTCATTTATTAAAACTGTTCTCATTTTATTAAACTATTCTCATTTATTAAAACTGTTCTCATTTATTAAAACTGTTCTCATTTATTAAAACTGTTCTCATTTTATTAAACTATTCTCATTTATTAAAACTGTTCTCATTTATTAAACTCTGTTCTCATTTAATAAAACTGTTCTCATTTATTAAACTATTCTCATTTATTAAAACTGTTCTCATTTTATTAAACTATTCTCATTTATTAAAACTGTTCTCATTTTATTAAACTATTCTCATTTATTAAAACTGTTCTCATTTATTAAAACTGTTCTCATTTATTAAACTCTGTTCTCATTTAATAAAACTGTTCTCATTTATTAAAACTGTTCTCATTTATTAAAACTGTTCTCATTTTATTAAACTATTCTCATTTATTAAAACTATTCTCATTTATTAAAACTGTTCTCATTTATTAAAACTGTTCTCATTTTATTAAACTATTCTCATTTATTAAAACTGTTCTCATTTATTAAAACTGTTCTCATTTATTAAACTCTGTTCTCATTTAATAAAACTGTTCTCATTTATTAAAACTGTTCTCATTTATTAAAACTGTTCTCATTTTATTAAACTATTCTCATTTATTAAAACTGTTCTCATTTATTAAAACTGTTCTCATTTATTAAAACTGTTCTCATTTTATTAAACTATTCTCATTTATTAAAACTGTTCTCATTTATTAAACTCTGTTCTCATTTAATAAAACTGTTCTCATTTATTAAACTATTCTCATTTATTAAAACTGTTCTCATTTTATTAAACTATTCTCATTTATTAAAACTGTTCTCATTTTATTAAACTATTCTCATTTATTAAAACTGTTCTCATTTATTAAAACTGTTCTCATTTATTAAACTCTGTTCTCATTTAATAAAACTGTTCTCATTTATTAAAACTGTTCTCATTTATTAAAACTGTTCTCATTTTATTAAACTATTCTCATTTATTAAAACTATTCTCATTTATTAAAACTGTTCTCATTTATTAAAACTGTTCTCATTTTATTAAACTATTCTCATTTATTAAAACTGTTCTCATTTATTAAAACTGTTCTCATTTATTAAACTCTGTTCTCATTTAATAAAACTGTTCTCATTTATTAAAACTGTTCTCATTTATTAAAACTGTTCTCATTTTATTAAACTATTCTCATTTATTAAAACTGTTCTCATTTATTAAAACTGTTCTCATTTATTAAAACTGTTCTCATTTTATTAAACTATTCTCATTTATTAAAACTGTTCTCATTTATTAAACTCTGTTCTCATTTAATAAAACTGTTCTCATTTATTAAACTATTCTCATTTATTAAAACTGTTCTCATTTTATTAAACTATTCTCATTTATTAAAACTGTTCTCATTTTATTAAACTATTCTCATTTATTAAAACTGTTCTCATTTATTAAAACTGTTCTCATTTATTAAACTCTGTTCTCATTTAATAAAACTGTTCTCATTTATTAAAACTGTTCTCATTTATTAAAACTGTTCTCATTTTATTAAACTATTCTCATTTATTAAAACTATTCTCATTTATTAAAACTGTTCTCATTTATTAAAACTGTTCTCATTTTATTAAACTATTCTCATTTATTAAAACTGTTCTCATTTATTAAAACTGTTCTCATTTATTAAACTCTGTTCTCATTTAATAAAACTGTTCTCATTTATTAAAACTGTTCTCATTTATTAAAACTGTTCTCATTTTATTAAACTATTCTCATTTATTAAAACTGTTCTCATTTATTAAAACTGTTCTCATTTATTAAAACTGTTCTCATTTTATTAAACTATTCTCATTTATTAAAACTGTTCTCATTTATTAAACTCTGTTCTCATTTAATAAAACTGTTCTCATTTATTAAACTATTCTCATTTATTAAAACTGTTCTCATTTTATTAAACTATTCTCATTTATTAAAACTGTTCTCATTTTATTAAACTATTCTCATTTATTAAAACTGTTCTCATTTATTAAAACTGTTCTCATTTATTAAACTCTGTTCTCATTTAATAAAACTGTTCTCATTTATTAAAACTGTTCTCATTTATTAAAACTGTTCTCATTTTATTAAACTATTCTCATTTATTAAAACTATTCTCATTTATTAAAACTGTTCTCATTTATTAAAACTGTTCTCATTTTATTAAACTATTCTCATTTATTAAAACTGTTCTCATTTATTAAAACTGTTCTCATTTATTAAACTCTGTTCTCATTTAATAAAACTGTTCTCATTTATTAAAACTGTTCTCATTTATTAAAACTGTTCTCATTTTATTAAACTATTCTCATTTATTAAAACTGTTCTCATTTATTAAAACTGTTCTCATTTATTAAAACTGTTCTCATTTTATTAAACTATTCTCATTTATTAAAACTGTTCTCATTTATTAAACTCTGTTCTCATTTAATAAAACTGTTCTCATTTATTAAACTATTCTCATTTATTAAAACTGTTCTCATTTTATTAAACTATTCTCATTTATTAAAACTGTTCTCATTTTATTAAACTATTCTCATTTATTAAAACTGTTCTCATTTATTAAAACTGTTCTCATTTATTAAACTCTGTTCTCATTTAATAAAACTGTTCTCATTTATTAAAACTGTTCTCATTTATTAAAACTGTTCTCATTTTATTAAACTATTCTCATTTATTAAAACTATTCTCATTTATTAAAACTGTTCTCATTTATTAAAACTGTTCTCATTTTATTAAACTATTCTCATTTATTAAAACTGTTCTCATTTATTAAAACTGTTCTCATTTATTAAACTCTGTTCTCATTTAATAAAACTGTTCTCATTTATTAAAACTGTTCTCATTTATTAAAACTGTTCTCATTTTATTAAACTATTCTCATTTATTAAAACTGTTCTCATTTATTAAAACTGTTCTCATTTATTAAAACTGTTCTCATTTTATTAAACTATTCTCATTTATTAAAACTGTTCTCATTTATTAAACTCTGTTCTCATTTAATAAAACTGTTCTCATTTATTAAACTATTCTCATTTATTAAAACTGTTCTCATTTTATTAAACTATTCTCATTTATTAAAACTGTTCTCATTTTATTAAACTATTCTCATTTATTAAAACTGTTCTCATTTATTAAAACTGTTCTCATTTATTAAACTCTGTTCTCATTTAATAAAACTGTTCTCATTTATTAAAACTGTTCTCATTTATTAAAACTGTTCTCATTTTATTAAACTATTCTCATTTATTAAAACTATTCTCATTTATTAAAACTGTTCTCATTTATTAAAACTGTTCTCATTTTATTAAACTATTCTCATTTATTAAAACTGTTCTCATTTATTAAAACTGTTCTCATTTATTAAACTCTGNTCCATCCATCCATCCATCCATCCATATGTTTATCTTGGTAAAATCAGGTTACAAAACAAAGAAAAATAATTAAAATATTAAACAAACACACCAGCGTAATGAGGTTAAACTACCCTAAACTCCAGGTTTATGAATGTAACTGAAGTTAAAACATTCATGTGTGCTGTAGCTGTTTTTTTAATGTGTTTTTGTTCAGTTAGTGGAACATCTCGGTGCCCGCGGTGACTCCAGGATACGATCAGGTGTGACAGTTTTTTCTCTGCTGATGAGCTCAGGAGGCTCTCAGTGGAGTTCAAAGTTTAAAAGAAGCTGCAGACGTGGTGAACGTCAGCCCGTCTGTAACTTACTGACCTGCAGCATCATGGTAAACTCCACTCAGGTTTTCTATTTCACTCTGAGTGCTTACATAGACTCGGGTCCTTTCAGATACCTGTATTTTATGATCATTATCTCTCTGTATGTTCTGATTGTTGGTTCTAACTTGGTTCTGATTGTGGTTATCTGTGTGAACAGGAGTTTACATGAACCTATGTACCTGTTTCTGTGCAGCCTGTTTGTAAATGAACTGTATGGGAGTAC
>NW_023665769.1:45523-51847 GCF_001649575.2 Kryptolebias marmoratus | reverse complement strand
AGAGCTGACGGTTCAAACCGCCGGTCCACAGAGCTGACGGTTCAAACCGCCGGTCCACAGAGCTGACGGTTCAAACCGCCGGGCCACAGAGCTGACGGTTCAAACCGCTGGTCCACAGATGGACCGATGGACAGATGGTTTACGACTCTGAGAAGCCATGTTGAACTCCTCAGAAACAACAACTTAATCATACAAACAAAACTACAAATTAACCATGAAACATAAAAGATAAATGAAATATAATCAAGAAAAGATCAAATGTTTCATGCTGATCACCACATCAGACAGGGTCGAGGCACATCAGAAGACACCAGGACTCTGGCATCTGAGTGACGGGGGTAGAAAGGCCTTATTCTAGGAGGTGACCAAAAACCCAATGGCCCTCTGACAGAGCTCCAGGAGCTGTGCCTCAATAAAAATCCTGCACCGTTAACTATGGGACACTATGAAGACAGGTGTGTGCTGTCCACACCTGTACAGCTGTAAGCCAAAAACAAGAGAGACATCAATTCACTGATCCACCTCACGGGATATACAGAAAGGACACTGGTGTGTCTCTACGATTGGATAAATATGGTCAAACTGTCTATGAGAGAGGCAAGGTGATCACAGCTGAAGGGGTTGAACTACCTGAAGGCAACACTGCAGATGTCCAGGACAGACACAAGTTCCTTGGTATCCTGCAGACAAATGGCAACCAGGATGAAGCTGCAAGGAAGTCAGCACCAACCAAGTACCTGCAGAGAGTCAGGCAGGTCCTGAGGAGCCGGCTGAATGGGACGAACAAAGCCCAGTCCATCATCAGATACCCTGCTGGTAGAAGAACCTGACCACTGAAAGCTCCTCACAAAGCAGGGAGGGTTTCACCCTGAGACTGAACACTAAGGAGGGGGAGGATCAGAGCCACTATTGGTTCTTATTTAGACCTCTGTTTAAAGGGACCATGTGGTGATGTTTGAAATGTTCCAATAGGTATCAATAATTCATACCTTATCTGCCATCAGTCATATATTTATACAGATGTAATGCATTGATGTCTATTGCATACTTCTGACCAGTTTGTAATTGGTCAGAAGCTTACATAACTCCTACGACACTTACAGGAAACCAGCCAGAACAAATGGCCAAGTCTGGTTTCAGGAAACGTCTTGTTATCACAACCCCTGTTCTGTGAAGTTCTGGCAAAAACAACCGGACACTCTTTTGACATTTGAACAGAGCTCCTTTTCCATATTTGGTGAACCCTGCAACATTTCTGCACTTTCCTCCACACGTGACGCTGTCAGCTCAGTTTGTTTCACTTTTCTCAACCAAACAGCATCTGTGTTGGACGTGTCTGAAGTTCATTAAGCTCCATGTGGACTGAAACCATCAGCATCCTCAGGAGGAAAACTTTCACACAGAAACACGAAACGACCTGAACTCTGTTGGTGCACTGCAGATCTTTACCGACCCATGAGCTTCGTGTCCTGATGAACCTCGAGCGGTCCGAAGCTCAAACGGTGGGTTCGAAGGCATCACATGTTTGTTTGTGAAACATGACAAAGTCCTGGAGAGACCAATGATTACGAGGCTTGTTTCTGTGGGCGTCTCTGTCTGCACCTTTAAGAGAAGCAGAAGCTGATTTCAGCTCTCTTATAACCCATCTTACTCCCAACCATAGGTGTGAGGGGTTTCCATATTTAGGTTCATGGAAATTATTATTCTTTGAGGTAAAAACACACCATGATAATCCTGATGGTTACTTTAATGCTTGACCTTTGCAGATTTTCTGAAAATGTAACATTTCTCTGTGATTAGTTCATCAATGAAGGTCTTTAAGGTTGCTTTACAAACTAAAATAAGGATGAAAATAAACTCTTCACAGGTTTTATATTTCACTCTAAGTGCCTACTTAGAAGGCAGCGTGTTCACACGTTTATTTTTTGTGACGTTTTTGATGATATATACAGTAATCATTGGTTGTAATGTTGTTCTGATTGTGGTTATCTGTGTGAACAGGAGTTTACATGAACCTATGTACCTGTTTCTGTGCAGCCTGTTTGTAAATGAACTGTATGGGAGTACAGGCTTGTTTCCCTTCCTGCTGATCCAGATTCTGTCAGATGTTCACACTGTNATCATTGGTTGTAATGTTGTTCTGATTGTGGTTATCTGTGTGAACAGGAGTTTACATGAACCTATGTACCTGTTTCTGTGCAGCCTGTTTGTAAATGAACTGTATGGGAGTACAGGCTTGTTTCCCTTCCTGCTGATCCAGATTCTGTCAGACGTTCACACTGTTTCTGCTCCGCTCTGTTTCCTGCAGGTTTTCTGTATCCACAGTTATGTAACAGTAGAGTTTTTTAACCTGGCCGTCATGTCGTATGACAGATATGTTGCCATCTGTCATCCTCTGCGGTACAACGTTCTGATGTCCAGGAGGAAACTCTCCGGTCTGATCGCAGCATCCTGGTTACCTCCGGTTCTTCTGGTGGTAATAATGATATCTCTGAGTTTCTCCCTGCAGCTGTGTGGAAACATCATCAACAAGGTTTACTGTGACAACTACTCTGTGGTGAAGCTGGCCTGCTCTGATACTACAGTCAACAACATCTACGGCCTCATCAGCACTGCTTTCAGTGTCTTTGTTCCAGTTGGTTTTATCCTCTACACCTACATGAGGATCCTTAAAGTTTGTTTCTCTGGCTCCAAACAGACCCGACAGAAAGCCGTCAGCACCTGCACCCCTCACCTCGCCTCTCTGCTCAACTTCTCCTTCGGGGTTTCTTTTGAAATAATACGAAGCAGGTTTAACATGAACAACATTTCCAGAGGGTTACAGATATTTTTACCTCTGTATTATCTCACTTCCCAGCCTCTCTTCAACCCTTTTCTGTACGGACTGAATCTGTCTAAAATACGTGACACGTGTAAGAAACTGATCCTCCGACCTCTGAGGAAATTAAACTGATCAAGCAGCTTTCTTCAACTGAAGTTAAAATATTAAAGAAAATATTTACCTTTGATGTCAGAAGTGTTGAATAAATTTGTCCAAAGACTTTGCTGTAAAAACATTTGTTTACCTTTCTGACAATAAAAAGAGAACTGAAAATCTAAAAGATGTTGTTTTATGTCACCAAGCAAATACTTTTATCAAATATAACTTACGAATAATAAACATGACTTGTATTTAACTCTAAATGTTATTTAAATGACAGAAGATGTCGAGACTTTACCTAAAATAAATCCATGATTGAAAAGTAGCTTTAAAACAGTAAATATCAAATAAAATCAATAATTTTTCTTATTCATCATGTTGATTAGGCTTCAGCTCCTCCCCCTCCCCCCCATTTACCTGGTAAATGTTTTTATTGATGGATTTTAATTTATTTCACACGTTTTGATACTTTGGCCAAAGTCAAGTAAATTTAAAAATAAGGTGCTTAAAATTATGACCTCTTCTCTGAAGTATTTTTAGTTTGTTCAACAGTTTGTTCTCAGAGGGCTTTTATTCTGAAAAAGACAAACCTGAGCAGGTAAACAGATGGAAAAGTGAGAAATATTTAATAAATAAAATGAGACGCAGCGTCTCAGAAAGGTCACCTGTTTAAGGAAAATACTAAATAAATAAATAAAAGGTGTTGCTTTCCTTAAAGGTTACCTGATGCCTCGCACGTAAACCAGGGAGTGAAGGTCAGGACACTCTGAGGATGTTTACAGGTGTGGCTCTTACAGGTGAAGTGAAGTGAAGTGAGATTTATTTACATAGCACTTTAAAACAAGGCGATCCAAAGTGCTTTACAACAGAAACAAAAACAGAATGAAACACAATGAAACACAAAAAAGAAAAGAAAAATACAACATTTATGAATTCTAAATGAAACATAGGATAATCTGAACAGAATCACTAAAACAGACATATATAAGCATGAGCTGAGATAGTCAAATAATCTAAATCAGATAAACTAAACATATCTAAACATGAAATACAATGAAACACACAAAAAAAGGAGAACACATCAATCATGTATATTCTAAAGGAATCATGTCTAATCTAAATGGAATATAGGATAATCTAAAAACCAGACATGAGCAAAATAGTAGCTAAACTAAACAGATCTAAACATGACTAAATGTACAGAACTAAACTAAGTGTACAGGAAGAGAAAGCTAAACTAAACAGTACCGAATTAAAACTAAAAACTAAGCTAAGCTAAAAATGGCCGATGTAAGAATGACTAACTAAGATTGAGAAGGGGGGGGGGTGCAGTGAGAGAAAGAGGGAGGGACAAAGAGGAAGCATGTATGAGTATGAGAATGTGTGTGTGTGTGTGTGTGTGTGTGTGTGTGTGGACTTGTATTTGATACATTGTGGGGACCAACTGCTCCTCATGAGGACCAAAGCCTGGTCCCCACAAGGAGAAATTATGTTTTTGGGTTAGGGGTTTGGTTTAGGACTAAGGTTTGGTTTAGGGTTAGCTGTGTACTGGTAATGGTTGGGGTCAGGGTGGGGGTCAGGGTTAGGGTGGGGGTCAGGGTTAGGGTGAGGGTCAGGGTTAGGCTGTAGTTAGGCTGTAGAAATGAATGGAAGTCAATGGAAAGTTAGAGAGACAGACATGAGGGTGTGTGTGGATGTGTAACTGAGGCACAGATTGGGTTGGAAAGCTGCTCCAGAAGTACAGAACGTACCGTAGTCCTGGTGACACACCTTGTAGTTAATGTGACCCGTGTCTCACAGTGAGCTGCCAGTGGACAGCTGATGTTTCTCTAACATATTCAGATGTCTGAACATGAATGTTCTTGGATTTATCCATTGAGCTTAAATACTTAACAGATGCCATATAAGAAAACTGAAGCATAAAATAATCTGTTTGACAGCCTTCAGCTTCACTGAACGGCTCATCAGCGTCGTGTTTATCAGGTGAAAGAGACGTGAAGCTGCTTTAATAATCAACACATTATTAAAGCTCACAGTGACCACAGCAGGTCCAGTGGGCACTAAAACAATCAGAACAATCTAAAACAAGAAACTCACCACGCAGCGTTACAGTGACCCATTCGGATCAATCAAGTCCCAACTAAACGGACCTTTTTATTACGAACGGTTCTGATAAACAGTTCATTCAACTTTCAGACAGAAACCCAAACAGAATCTTCAGAATATTTCTAAGGACAGTTGTTTCAATGTTTTTAATCAGGAAGCAGCTGAGCTCATTTATATATTTAACCTCAGAACGTCCAAATAACTAATAATAAAAATGTCCGCTGAGGCCATTCACACCTGTATTTAGCACGGATCCAATCGAGCCTAAATGATCTGAAATGTTCTGATAACGACAGTGAGAGACGTTATTCCTCCAGCTTCAGGTTATCTGCTTTGTTCCTTTTTAAAAACTAAACATTAAAGAATATTCTGTTTGTTTCCTTCAGGATAAGACAAATAATAACATCAATATATGACTTAAATTAGTGACTCAACAATAACTTCAGGAAATATTGTCTACATCAGGAATAAATTATTTATTAATATTACAACAGTTTGATCAAACAACATTCATCATTAAGAAACAAATCTGAAATATGAAAAAAAACAAATACAATTCAAACACAAAAGTCATTTTAAAAAGAGTTAAACCGATCTGAGCTCTGACGGATCATTTTATCTCCATCTGATCAGAAACAGACTTCTCCACATGCTGCGTATCTTAGACAGCTTCAGGCCGTACATTAAAGGGTTAAAGAGCGGCTGACATGTCAGGAAGTACAACGATAAAAAGATTCTTAAAACATTTGGACCATTATTCGTACCAAACCTGCTCTGTAAAACATCAAAACAAACCCCGAAGGAGAAGTTGAGCAGAGAGGCGAGGTGAGGGGTGCAGGTGCTGACGGCTTTCTGTCGGGTCTGTTTGGAGCCAGAGAAACAAACTTTAAGGATCCTCATGTAGGTGTAGAGGATAAAACCAACTGGAACACAGATACTCATAGCAGTGATGATGAGGCCGTAGATGTTGTTGACTGTAGTATCAGAGCAGGCCAGTTTAACAATAGAGTAGTTGTCACAGTAAACCTTGTTGATGATGTTTCCACACAGCTGCAGGGACAAACTCAGACAAATTGTGACGACAACTAGAAGGACAGAAACTAACCAAGCTGCAGCAACTAGAGAGGCAACTTTCTTCACCGTGATCACTGAGTGATACTGCAGAGGATAACAGATGGCAACATATCTGTCGTAAGATATGACGGCTAAGTTATAAAACTCTGCAGCTACATATGAATAAAGACAGAAGATCTGCAGGAAGCAGAACGGAGCAGAAACAGTGTGAACGTCTGACAGAA
>NW_023665769.1:42249-45423 GCF_001649575.2 Kryptolebias marmoratus | reverse complement strand
TTTACAAACAGGCTGCACAGAAACAGGTACATAGGTTCATGTAAACTCCTGTTCACACAGATAACCACAATCAGAACAACATTACAACCAATGATTACTGTATACAAACACATGAGGACCAGAAAGATGAAATATTTCAGCATCCTGGTATCAAAGTAAGCACTAAGAAAAAAATATGAAACTTGTGTTGAGTTCATCATCATCTCCTTTAGCTGCAGAAACAAAAATCGAGTTTCAGACAAAACTTGATCAAATATTCATGTTTGTTTTTGTAAATCTGATTCAGAGAGATGCTTATTAAAGCTCAGCTGATTCATCAGTCTGTCTGATGACAGTAAATTAAAAAGAATAGTCTGACATAACGCCTCATAGTCAGTATGATCAGATATAAAGTGCAGTTCAGTTCATCTCCAGGTGGGAACCTTATTAAATGACGTCTGAAGCTGCTTCTGCTGCTTTTAAACCGTGAGACGTCACTGTCTAATTAAAGGCCTAGCTGAAGGAATACATTAACTTCCATGGCAGAGGTTCATCTAACGTCAGCTGTTTGAAAACAACATCATGCAGGAGATCAGAGTTTGTCTTGTAGATTAAGACCATCAACTTTTACCTTCATTTCTAAGAAACTGACTCTGTTTTTCTGCATTTTGTTGCTAATGTTGGTCAGTTGTGACCACCTTGAACTGGATTAACTCCCAGAGTTACTGACTTATAAGTTCATCATGTTGCAGAGAAATCCATCAACATCCAACCAACTGGTCATGAGATATTTTGCTAACAGACAACTGGGCTGACTCCAACAGTGAGCAGAAGCAGGTCTTCAAACACCAGGTTTTAGCTGAATATCTGCAGAAATACCTGAATTTGATCCATTTCTTGTTTTCTAAGGTTATCTGGCTGTGGCGGCCATCTTGAACCGACTCCAGCAGTTAATCAGCTGAACGTGTTTCATTTCTCAGCCTTTCAGGACTTTTCTTCTGTGGAGGAAATCATTTTAAAAATGAGGCTTAAATTGTTCAGCTGATGCTTTATGGCTCCTGGAACCATGACGGTGACTTCAGGGTTTCCATCTGGACCTACTTCCTGTTTCAAACTAAAATGAATAAAAATCTCTGCTCCTCATTTATCAGAGTGGGTGTAAATCTGTTTAAAGCTGATAAATAAAAAGAATCAGTGATGATGGGTTTGATGTTTCCGCTGCTGGAGAAGTTTTTATTTAAAATGACAGAAGAACGTTTGAATTATTCGAACAGAAAGAAGCTGAACACTCGGTAAAAATAAAAACTCAAAATGTTATCTGAAAGTAAAGGAACAAACCCTTCAGACCTTCATGTTTCAGGTCTGAAGGGTTTGAGTTCATGATCTCATTCACAGAGCTGTTTTCTGCTGAGGATGAGGAGGAAAAGTCTTCAGTGAGGAAGTCGTGGTGCTGATGTGGGAGGAACCTGGCAGGTTTAAAAGCAGCAGAGGCAGATTTAATCCTCAGTTCTCCTGAACTCACTGAGCTCAGATTTAACAGGTGGATTCAGCTGAACTCTGTTTCAGTCAGAAAAACATCCTCTGATGATTTTCTTCCTGAGTTTAACTAAAGGAGATGATGATGAACTCAACACAAGTTTCATATTTTGTTCTTAGTGCTTACTTTGATACCAGGATGCTGAAATATTTCATCTTTCTGGTCCTCATGTGTTTGTATACAGTAATCATTGGTTGTAATGTTGTTCTGATTGTGGTTATCTGTGTGAACAGGAGTTTACATGAACCTATGTACCTGTTTCTGTGCAGCCTGTTTGTAAATGAACTGTATGGGAGTACAGGCTTGTTTCCCTTCCTGCTGATCCAGATTCTGTCAGACGTTCACACTGTTTCTGCTCCGCTCTGTTTCCTGCAGGTTTTCTGTATCCACAGTTATGTAACAGTAGAGTTTTTTAACCTGGCCGTCATGTCGTATGACAGATATGTTGCCATCTGTCATCCTCTGCGGTACAACGTTCTGATGTCCAGGAGGAAACTCTCCGGTCTGATCGCAGCATCCTGGTTACCTCCGGTTCTTCTGGTGGTAATAATGATATCTCTGAGTTTCTCCCTGCAGCTGTGTGGAAACATCATCAACAAGGTTTACTGTGACAACTACTCTGTGGTGAAGCTGGCCTGCTCTGATACTACAGTCAACAACATCTACGGCCTCATCAGCACTGCTTTCAGTGTCTTTGTTCCAGTTGGTTTTATCCTCTACACCTACATGAGGATCCTTAAAGTTTGTTTCTCTGGCTCCAAACAGACCCGACAGAAAGCCGTCAGCACCTGCACCCCTCACCTCGCCTCTCTGCTCAACTTCTGCGTCTCCTGCGTGTTTGAAATCATCCAGAGCAGATTCCAGCTGAGCGCCGCGCCGCCGACGCTGCGGATCGTTTTATCGTTGTACTTCCTGACATGTCAGCCGCTCTTTAACCCTTTAATGTACGGCCTGAAGCTGTCTAAGATACGCAGCATGTGGAGAAGTCTGTTTCCTCTGAAATAACCTGATATAAAAACGACTCCTTTAGATCTTCTCTTCATGTTTACAGCCTCCTGTTCACATATTATAAATGTTATTATTTATATTTTATATATGTAGAGAATACATGTATTTCATTATTATTATTTGGTTTTACTTTAATTCTTTTATAAAAGGATAAAATATTAAACATGAAAAAATAAAATAAGGTAATTGTCATGAAGAATTTAGATTTTTTATAATATTTTATTTATATTTAACATTGTCTAAACTTACTGCATCATTATTCTATAAATGTGTGATAAAAAGTATATAATGTTATTGTTTTTATTTATAAATTAGTACATAATAACTCTAATATAAACATGTTATAATTTATGTGTGATATTATATATTAAAATGAATTATTTTCGACATATAATTCATATGTGTACATTTTGACAATTTATCTCCTCTAATTATTTAGTTTTTGTTATTTTATTTCAACTTTATGCTTCTTTTAAATAAATCTCTTACTTTCCTGTTTGTGGTGATTTGGTTTTTCTATGGGTTTTGTTTATGTTTTATTTTTATTTGGTTTGGGTTTTTGTTTTGTTTCTATTCTGTTGTATTTGCTTTTTGTTTTGTCTCATGTTCATGTTTCATTTCACCCTTCCCCAGTCACTCACTTGCCTGTT
>NW_023665769.1:38019-42128 GCF_001649575.2 Kryptolebias marmoratus | reverse complement strand
TTGTCTGTGTTAGTCGTCTGTTGGTTGTCATTGGTTGCTTGTTGCTTTTGCCGTCTGGTCTCGATTCCTTCGCTCCATGTTTATGCTCCGTTTGTTCTTTTGTTTTGCTGCCACGTCAGCTGTTTGTTTTCATTTTGTTTCTTTAGTGTAATAAATTACTTTTCTGTTTCTTTAATTATGAGTCTGCGTTCTGGGTTCACTTTCGTCTCCACCGTTCCTGACACTGTTAAATATTAAATAAATATTGTTGTTTTATTACGACAGATCTGATCCTTTAATTGATTTTCGTTCCTCTCAGTCATGAGAGCATCGCCTTCTTTTGGTAAACACTTGATCCCATCTGTGTAAATGAGGAACTTTATTAAAGAACAGCAGCAAAAACATCTGGCAGAAGATGAAGAATAAAAACCAAAATAAATCCAAGCAGAAGGACTTCTACTATAAACCTATTTAAATATAAATAAATTACCAAACACTTACCATCTTGTTTCAGCACCGGAGCATAAAGAGTGTAATATTTTTATATATTTATATCTGTCCTTCATGTTCTTCTTTATAATTATCCTAAATTTGGAATCTTTGAAAATAACTCCATGTTGTTGTAATTAGTCTTTATTAAACTGAACAGAATAAAAAGTTCACAGATGGTCTGGAGCTGCTTGAATGAGGCCTTCTCACAGAACAAACGGAGGCAGGTTCTTTTATTTAAAATGTCTGCATTTTTATGAAATTCAAGTTACCACAAGTCATCGAGTTGTTGTGATTGCTCAGTTATCAGCTACAACATCATCTGAAACACTGATTTCATCTCGTATCTGTTGTTCCTAACGAGCTTTTGGAATAAATGTTTAACGAGAGAAACTGATGACGGACTAACGTATCAGAGCCTCATACCACCAAAGAGGCTCAAGATGGATGGATGGATGGATGGATGGATGGATGGATGGATGGATGGATGGATGGATGGATGGATGGATGGATGGATGGACTTTTTCCTTCCAACTTCCTCCAGGCCTGTTTTAAAATCCACAGCTCTGAATTGACCAAGAAGCCACCTTCTTCTGCCTTCTTTTTCAGAGGGACAACTTTGTCAGATGATATACGCATTAAAGCTGTGACTGTAGCATGAAGGGACCCCCTCCCTTAGCTCAGTTCTTAAACAACAAGATGAAGCAGCTGAACTATGCAGATGACACGCAGATCTACATCACTCTCTGACCTGGGGACTACAGTCCAATCCAAGCACCGAGGGAACAAATCAACCACTGCATGTGTCAGAACTTTCTTCAGCTCAGCAAACACAAAATTGAAGGAGTTTTTGGAGCTAAGAGAATAAAGCCTAAACATTAGCGCACAGCTGCAGTCTGTGATGTTAAAAAGCTCTGACAAAGCCTTGGTGTGATCGTGGACTCTGCCCTGAGTCTGAACAGACACATGAAGATGGGTCCAAAGACGACCTTCTAGCACCTGAAGAACACAGCTGGAGTTAAAGGACTGATGACTCATGCATTTATCTTTAGCCAACTTGACTCCTGTAACAGAGTGTTCACTGGTCTTCCCCCAGCCTCCATCAGACATCTGCAGCTGATCCAGAACTCGCCATCAGTCCGGTTCTCAGGTCTTTGCTCCGGCTTCCTGCTGCTCAGAGAACTGATTTTAAAATCTTTTTGGTTTACAGAGCACTAAACGGTCTGAGACCTCTGAGGTCGTCTGGATCAAACCTGCTCTTTGTCCCCAGAGGCAGAACCAAACCTGCAGAAGCTGCTTTCAGCTTTTATACACTAAACATCTGGAACAAACTCCCAGAAAACAGCTGGACTGATCCGACTGTGATCATGATTAAAGCAGAGAATTATTTTATCCTGTTTCTGTTTTTCTTTATCTTTTATTTCAGCTCTTAATCAGATTAATGTCCTTCTGCAATTTTACATCTCTCTGTATGCTTTTATTGTTTCTGTGAAGCACTTTGAGTTGTCCTGTGGCTGAAATGTGCTGCACAAATAAAGCAGCTTTGCCTTATTTTGTCCTGATATGTTGGACCAAAACGAGGTTTGGACTTTTTTCCACTCACAGGAGTTACAACTGACAAAAGGTCCAAGCAGTTTCATTAAAAGCATTTCTTTATTTGTGATAAATGTGTGACACATTAGACAGTCAGCTTGGATGGATGTCACAGTTTCCCCAGAACAAAGTGTTTACTGACACTTCGTATCTTCGACAGGTTGAGTCCATAAAGCAGAGGGTTGAAGAGCGGCTGACACGTCAGGTAATATAACGTTAAAACAACTCGCAAAATGTGGGGAACGTGGCTCATATCAAACCTGCTCTGAAATATATCAAAGAAAAAACCAAAGGAAAAGTTAATCACAGAAACCAGGTGAGGGGTGCAGGTACTCACCGCTTTCTGTCGGGTCTGTTTGGAGCCAGAAAAACACACTTTAAGAATTTTAACGTATGTGAAAAGAATCAAAAGAATTATACCCAAGATCACTGTTAACATATAAGCTATTCCTACGTATTTGCTGGTTGTGACGTAAGAGCAGGACAGCTTAACGACAGAGTAACTGTCGCAGTAAACTTTATCAATGATGTTTCCACACAGCTGCAGAAAAACATTCGATATGATTCCAAGAACAGATTCAAGAAGTGGGAATAACCACGTCAGAGCGATGAGCTTCACGATCTTTGAAGGCGTCATCAGGGAGTGATACTGCAGAGGGTGACAGATGGCGAGGTACCTGTCGTAAGACATGACAGCCAAGTTACAGAACTCTATATGAGCGTACGTATAAACACAATAAATCTGCAGGAAGCAGAACGGAGCAGAAACCGTGTGAACGTCTGACAGAACCTGAGTCAGCAGCAGGGGAAACAAGCCTGTACTCCCATACAGTTCATTTACAAACAGGCTGCACAGAAACAGGTACATAGGTTCATGTAAACTCCTGTTCACACAGATAACCACAATCAGAACAACATTACAACCAATGATCAGAACGTACAGAGTCAAAATAACAACAAACGATAAATAATTCACAACGTCTGAGTGAATGTAGGCAGAGAGAGTGAAAAATAAAACCTGAGTGGAGTTTATCATCTTCCTCAGCAGTTATTTCACATGTTAGTCTGGTTCAAAACATCAACAAAGTTCAGTTTGTTTAAAGGTTCAAATAAGTCAGAGTGAGCAGCGGTGTCACCGTTCAGCCATCAGTTCCTGTGGTGTTGGAGTCAGACTGCTGTAATGTTCCCTCCGCTGCAGTGTGACACAAACTGATGATCGGACTCCAGTCAGACTAACTTATAGCTGCTGAGGCTGTCATCAGGAGTCTATCTGCCACGTGACTGGTTTTATCAACAATCAACCTCACAGATCCTAGATTAGCTTCTGCTCCCAACCTCAATCATCTCCGATGAGTTCACTGAGACAGTTTCTCCAGCTTGTTGTTCTGGCTGCAAGCAGGTGGTTATTAAACAGTTTACAGTCTCTAAAAATCACCAAACTGAAATTTTCCATCCATGCATTTACTTTACTCCCTTCTTTGAGGAGGGTTGCAGGTGCTGGTGCGTATCTCCTGCAGTCATTGGGTGAGAGGTGGGCACACCATGGACAGGTTGTCAGTCCATCACAGGACCACAAAGAGTTGAATGAAACAGACAATCACATTCCTGTTGCTTGTTTTAAAACTGAGCGTCTTTCTGTGACTGATTGCCTTCTTTTTCAGGGGGGCAACTTTATCAAGTCATGTACGTATTTAAGTTGTAATATTACCAAAAAGGTTGTTAATTTGTGAGGAAGGGAAGTTATTATGTTCTGTTATACTCTGTAAGATTTTAAAAAATATATTCATGAAATACTCAATTTAAATTTAGTCATAGCTTTTTCTGTTGTGGTAAAATCTCAACAAACATGAAACCTAAACTGTTCAACCCTCCATGTTCTTTACCCACGTGTTGGAGCAGAATTGCAGGGACTGGTGCCCACCTCCAGCGGTCCCTGTTCTAAGGCAGGTACACCCTGGACAGGTCACCAGTCCATCGTAGAACCACACTGAGATGAACAAGACCGACAACCAGTGGTGGGATGTAACGAAGTACAAGTACTTCGTTAC
>NW_023665769.1:36308-37919 GCF_001649575.2 Kryptolebias marmoratus | reverse complement strand
CATACATTACATGGATAAATGAAATAATATGACTGTTTGTTTGTGTAACAGGTTAAATCCTGCCGAGTGTGCTTTCCTGACTGAATATGTTGCAACCATGAGCCCGATCGCCAAGGCCCTCAACCTAATGCAGTCTGTTTATTTGTACTTTTACTTAAGTACAGTGTTTGAGTACTTTCTCCACCACTGCCGACAACCTTCCACGGTCTTACTCACACCGAGTGACGATTCAGAGTTAGAGTTCATTTAACATGCATGTTTTTAGTTTGTTGGAGGAAACCAGAGTACCTGGAGAAAACCCACTGATGCATGGGGAGAACATGCAAACTCCACACAGACGGGCCACAGCAGAGTTTTGAACGTGCAACTGTTTTGCTGTGAGGCAACAGATTTCATCACTGAATACACCAGAAGGCCAGTTCAGTCACGTAAAGTCCAACTTTCTCAGACCCAATAAAACTTTAAATAATGTTTCTTCTGTAAAGTATGTCTCAGCTATAAAGTGCCAAAAAGCACTGGGTTTTCGCTCTCGCTTCAGTGAAATACTATTGTTACTTATGGGGTCTCGTCCACCGTAATGAGGACTCTGCACCGTTTCGGTGGTGGTGAAGAAGGAGCTGAGCTGAAAACCTACGTTCTCAATTTACTGATCCATTCTCGTTCCAACCTTCACCAATAGTCATGAGATCGAGATCACAACTGAATGAGATCCTGGATCCAAGCTGCTGAGAAGAGTTTTCTTCCATAGGGTGGCCAGGCTCAGCCTCAGAGATGAGGTGAGGTGGTCCACCATCCAGGAGAAGCTCAGAGTAGAGCTGCTGCTCCTTCTCATTGAAATGAGTCAGCTGAGGTGGTTAAGACATCTGATTAGGATGCCTGCAGGACATCCCACTGAGAGGAGACCCAGAACTTTTTAAATGGATTATGTAGCTTCTGTGGCCTGGAAACACCTTGGGATCTCACAACAGGAGCCAGAGAACGTCACGGGAGTGTCAGGATTCGAGACTTTCTCTGTGAGCAGTTTGGGGTCAGACAGACACGGGAGACCAAAGTTACGAGAAGTGAATTTATTTACAGTGAGCTAATCGTGTAATAATGATCGAGAGCCAGGACCTGAAAACAGAAGGCGTAGTGAGACGGAAGTTCCTCCGGAGGTTGACAGGTAAGTATCAATGTTTGTGTATTTTCAGGTGAAAGGTCCTTACAGTGAGAGGAGCGTCACTCAGCACGGAGGTGAGGTGAAGAGATGAGTACTTCCTGATAATTGGATTGGCAGTTTTCTCCAGGGGCAACAGGTAGGTTTCTTTCCAGGCAGGCAGACAGGATCAGGCAGAAACAGGTACGTTGTCTTAGCTTCACAGCGGGTTCCCAAACAACTCAGACCAGACTGGATTCTTCAACAGGTAGGTAATCCTGAGAAAGTGCAAACAAAACAAAAATACTTAGAACAGTCTTCACAGACACAAGAAGTTTTACGAAGGCTTGGCACTTTACCACAAAGGCAAAAACAATGCTCCAACGCTGGTCTGGTTCCCACTGCAGCCTTAAGTACACAGGTGCCTGACGAGCCTGATCCGCTGCAGGTGTGAAGGGCGTGGAGAAGGTGCTGCC
>NW_023665769.1:28009-35950 GCF_001649575.2 Kryptolebias marmoratus | reverse complement strand
TTGTGATAAATGTGTGACACATTAGACAGTCAGCTTGGATGGATGTCACAGTTTCCCCAGAACAAAGTGTTTACTGACACTTCGTATCTTCGACAGGTTGAGTCCATAAAGCAGAGGGTTGAAGAGCGGCTGACACGTCAGGTAATATAACGTTAAAACAACTCGCAAAATGTGGGGAACGTGGCTCATATCAAACCTGCTCTGAAATATATCAAAGAAAAAACCAAAGGAAAAGTTAATCACAGAAACCAGGTGAGGGGTGCAGGTACTCACCGCTTTCTGTCGGGTCTGTTTGGAGCCAGAAAAACACACTTTAAGAATTTTAACGTATGTGAAAAGAATCAAAAGAATTATACCCAAGATCACTGTTAACATATAAGCTATTCCTACGTATTTGCTGGTTGTGACGTAAGAGCAGGACAGCTTAACGACAGAGTAACTGTCGCAGTAAACTTTATCAATGATGTTTCCACACAGCTGCAGAAAAACATTCGATATGATTCCAAGAACAGATTCAAGAAGTGGGAATAACCACGTCAGAGCGATGAGCTTCACGATCTTTGAAGGCGTCATCAGGGAGTGATACTGCAGAGGGTGACAGATGGCGAGGTACCTGTCGTAAGACATGACAGCCAAGTTACAGAACTCTATATGAGCGTACGTATAAACACAATAAATCTGCAGGAAGCAGAACGGAGCAGAAACCGTGTGAACGTCTGACAGAACCTGAGTCAGCAGCAGGGGAAACAAGCCTGTACTCCCATACAGTTCATTTACAAACAGGCTGCACAGAAACAGGTACATAGGTTCATGTAAACTCCTGTTCACACAGATAACCACAATCAGAACAACATTACAACCAATGATCAGAACGTACAGAGTCAAAATAACAACAAACGATAAATAATTCACAACGTCTGAGTGAATGTAGGCAGAGAGAGTGAAAAATAAAACCTGAGTGGAGTTTATCATCTTCCTCAGCAGTTATTTCACATGTTAGTCTGGTTCAAAACATCAACAAAGTTCAGTTTGTTTAAAGGTTCAAATAAGTCAGAGTGAGCAGCGGTGTCACCGTTCAGCCATCAGTTCCTGTGGTGTTGGAGTCAGACTGCTGTAATGTTCCCTCCGCTGCAGTGTGACACAAACTGATGATCGGACTCCAGTCAGACTAACTTATAGCTGCGACAGCAAACAAATCAGCAGGAGGCGAAGGAGTCGTCCCGAGCCGTTTCCCTTCTGCTGCTGTCAGAAGCTCTGACGTCCATCAGCCCGACAGGAACATAGTTTATAATCACCTAAACTATAACAAACACAAACTCTTATTGTGAAGCATATCACTGAGTTTATTTTGAAAGTCCAAGTTAAAACCCTCTGTGCAGCATCACCACCTTAAAGGGACAGTTCAGTCATTTTTGTCTAACTGTTATCAGTAGTTAGTACCAGAGAGGCAAAAGTCTTAATCCAGGTTAGCCTAATGGCTAACAAAACCAACATATCAGGAAAAGAACGTCAGCTCATATTAAAGGTTTCCATGTTTGTTTTCTCAACTGAACAACGTGTTTCTGGGTGAAAGTATGTGTGCTGAACATTATTTATTTATATATTACATATATTTGTGCAGATGGAGCAGAGGCTGCTGAATACATCAGTCCTCCAGGAGCTGAAAGCTTCAGCAGCATCTACACCTTCTATGTTCCACACGCCTCTGGGTAGGAACACAAATGTTGTTCTGTTGAGAAACCAGAAACAAACCAAACAAACGGTGTGTTCTAAGCCTCAGAAACCATAAAAACTAGAGTCATTAAAAAAGGTTTTTACCTCTTTCTGGATGGCTGATGTGTCGGCTCATAAGGTACTTGTGAGGATTTGGATTTTTTGTGTTTCTGTTTTGTTTATCTTTATTATCTTGTTGTTGTTTTAAGTTATTGTTTCAGTTTGGTTTTTTCCTGTTTGTATTGCTGTCAGTATTCACTCCTCCTCCGTCACTCTTTTGCCCTCCTTGCCACGCCCATCTCCACCTGTCTGTCATCATCCCCACTCACCTGTTTCCACTTCCCTCGTCACCCTCAGTGTTCAAAAACCCGCTCACTTCTCTCACTATCCGTCGGTTCATTGTTTGTCGTTTGTTGGTTGCTGCTGTTTCTGTGCCATGGTTCCCTGTTGCCTTACCCTGCCATGCGTTTTAGTTTTTGTTCTGTTTGAGTTGCTGCCACGTCAGCTTTTGTTTTTTTTTATTTTTCTTTATTTAATAAATTAGGTTTCTTTTTGAAGATGAGTCTGCACTCAGGGTTCTTTTCCGTCACCTCCGATGCTGACAGTACTGATGACTATTAGACAGAACCTCCCTTCAAAGATGGCTGTCCTGTCACTTTCGTGACCTAGGGCCTATCTTGAATAGTACATTAGCCCTTGATAGGATCTCCAATGGTCTGAAGTGAGGAGTCAGACTAAAAGCGATTCAGACTGATGATGAAGAAAGACCATGTTCACCAGGTAACCCCACCTGGATCAAGGAAACTGGGGCACCCTCCTGGAGCCAGCCCTAAGGTAAGAGGTTCTGATCCAAACAGAACTGCAGAGTACCTGGTCTTCCTCGAGTCTCTGGATGGTGTCCTGGAAAGGGTACCATCTGAAGCAGGGGTGTCAAACCCAGTGACGCCAGGGGGCCAAAATTAAAAATTTGATCCTAGCCAAGGGCCAATCACGATCAATATTTATTAAAAATTGCATAAATTAATTGGTTTTAGATGTATTATGTCAAATCATCCATATAGAAATATCAATGACCTTTTCCCAGTTACAGATTATACAGAATTTAGAGCAAACAGACTTTAATGAACAGACAAATAGATCAAACTTCAAAAAGCTCATCATTAGCAGCCATTTCTTACGCCTCACTCAGCTTTTAAATGAAGTTTTTAACATTAAAACAGACAAAAACCTGATCATACAGAAATTAAAACTATATATTGTTGGCTTCTAAGTCAATGTCAGAGAAAACTTCACTAATTAGGCTCAGTTTTTTAAAGCAAAATAAGAATCAGAGACTTGATCTGAACCAGACTAGAGGACCGGATCTGGCCCGCGGGCCTTGAGTTTGACACGTGTGATCTAGAGACTCTGCTGGTCCTGGGAGACGTCAGTGACCACGTGGGCAAAGACAGAGTCACCTGGAGGAGAGATACTGAGAAGAACCCGAGCAGTGTTCAGGTCCAGACATGGGCGGCCCATAATGACCTCTGTGTTTGAGATGGTCTGGTACCGGACCATCTCAAACACCTAACCTAACGTGGTCTGGTACCGGACCATCTCAAACACCTAACCTAATGTGGTCTGGTACCGGACCACATTAGGTCAAAGGTTGTTGATTGTATCATCAGATCTGCAGTGTTTTGGACATCTGAGTGAAGACAGGGACAGAGCAGTCAACTAATCACCACCTGGTGGTGTGGAAGGCCGGACAGACCCAGTAAACCCAAACTCACACCTCCAGGACTGTTCTGAAATGTCCTGGGGGGATCGGGTCCTGTCCAGCACCTCTGCTGCAGGATCTGTGATCTACAGCTGATTAACTACTGGGGTCAGCCCAATTCAAGATGGCCACCAGCGCAGTGGTTCTCAAAGCTGCGGTTTGGACCCCACTGTGGGCCATGAAACACCAAGAGGGGTTCTTGAGAGGATCCAGCAGCAGTGGGGGCCTCTGGTCTTTGCTCCTTTGATTTTGTAAAAGTTTGGAAATCACTGAAACACAAAACTGCGTGCAGGACAGCCGGTGTGAGTTCTGAGTTAAAGGTTAGTGAGCGTCATCCCCAACACCCCCTGAGTGCTGCACGTTCACGCCGTGCATGAGCTTCTGTTCATGTAGCTGTGAACTGTCCGATCAGGAACGGAAACCAGAGAAGAAACGTGAGATTGATGCTTAACAACCCAACAGGAAACAAACTCCAGCTGTTTAATGTGTCTCCTGAACCTGTCCTCAGGCAGGGTTTTAATTCACAAACAGTTTACTGAAAGATTCAAAAAGAACTGGTCTCTCTTCAGAAACCTGGTCCCGGGTGTGCGTCGTGGTCCAGAGTCCCGGATGTCGGTCTGTCCTCAGGTCTGTTGTTGCTCGGTACTCTGCGGGGACGTCATTAGTGTCCTCGGCCCTCGGTGGATGGACAGGCGTCCTTCGTGGGGAATTAAAGGAAAGTGTGGCACCTTCAAAGACTCCTCAGGGACCGGGGGTTAACAAGCGGAGGTGACCTCTGACCCCAGGGGATTCAGTAATGAGCTGGAGTGATGTAACTTCAGCAAACAGGTGAGTCACGCACTAAAACAAAGTTGAAATAACTAATCCTGACCTTCTAATACCCGAGACTGCAGCCTTTTATTTTATAACCATGTTTTCTGTTCCTACAGTTTCCTCCGGTTGTTGCTGAGCCGACTCTGATTTTAGGTTCTTCTTCTCTGGTTGTTTGTTGGACCAGTTTTCCTGAGCGAGTCTGACTGAGACCAGGACTAGTTGGACCGGTTACACCTGGTCAGCTGGTTAGACCGGTTGAATCAATCTAACTAGTAGGATTAGTTAGATTGTTAATGTCAAATTTATTTATATAGCACTTTAAAATCAGGTATAAAACTGCACCAAAGTGCTGTACAAGAACGATAACACAAATAATAAAACTAAGTACAAAACAATACATCAATTAAATGGCAAAGAGTAAAAATGAGTTTTAAAATGATCCAGGCTGTGGGCAGATCTAATCTGGAAAGGTAAATTATTCCATAAAACAGGAGCAGCAACAGAAAAAGCTCCATCTCCTTTCCTCTTAAGTCGAGTCCGAGGAACTGTCAGTAATAACGGATTATTTGATCGTAAAGTTCTGGACACAGACCGGAATTTTAAAAGGTCCTGAAGATAACTTTGTTAACTTATAAAACTTTATAAGTTAACAAAAGAATCTTAAAATCTATTCGATAAAAGACGGGCAGCCAGTGTAAAGATGCCAGAGTTGGCCTTATATGGTCATGCTTCCTGGATCGATTCAACCAGTTGGACCTGATGAACTAACTGAACCAGATGGACATGTTGGACTAGTTGGACTAGAAGGACCAGGTAGACCAGTCCTAGTTGAAACAGGTGGACTAGTTAAACCTGTCAGACCAGTTGGACAATTTGAACCAGTTAGACTAGTTAGACTAGTTAGATTAGTTAGATTAGTTAGATGTATGCATCTGTGGGGATTTTCAGTTCTAAGAAACAGAAAGAATAAAACCTCTGAACTGTTTTAATTCTGTTCATCTTAAATCTTCCTGTTTTCTTGTTTCAGTGAAACTAACTGATGAATATTTATTAGTCGCAGGTAATCTCCCTGACAGCCACTGGAGGGCGTAACGCCACACCTGTCCAGGTGAGGAGCTCCGCCTGCTCGTCACGGAGACACTGAAGCTCAGCTCAGAGAAAACTCACCTGAACCAGCAGAGCAGCATCTGGGAGGAATGAAGACGGATGTTCAACAAACAGACTGAACTCAGCAAACGAGACGGTTTTATTCAGTCTCTGAGTCTTCAAAATAAAATCATCAATAAGTTCACTGAGTCTTGTTTCAAAGCACCCTGGAGGGCTTTTATTCTGAAAGGTTTCCCTCGGTGAAACGGTCAGAGACCAAGAGACCAGCTCTGGTCCCTGCAGAACCTGAACGAGACCGAGCCGCCTCTACACGTCTTCTTCTTCATGTCTTACAGCCGCAGAGTCACAGTCTGACGGCTGCACGCTAACGCTAACAGCTGCTCAGACACCTTCGGCCTGTCCTCCTCCTCCTCCTCCTGGTCCTGGTTCTGACCTACCTCTCGGACCTGATCTTGTACCGCAGGACAAAGTAGGCGATGAGTCTCAGGGAGATGAAGAAGATGGCGAGGACGATGAAGTCCATGTAGAGTTTGGCGTCCAACATGTCCAGCTCCTTCAGGATGGCCTCGGACTTCTGGAAGTGACACGCCTCGTCTTCTTCGCAGTGAAGGTCGTCACGGTCCAGACCGTAGATGGACAAGATGGCGCCCTCGAAGCCGTACCTGAAACACAGCAGCCGGTGGTTTGAGTCCATCTGAGCTGCAGCGCCCCCTGCTGCCCAAACAGCTGCTTGTCGATCAGAAGAAGCAGCTCTGAGTCAGCAAAGACTTCTGAATCTTAACGTTTATAAGAACGAACCGTCCTCCAGGTGGAGGCGCCTGCTGAGACCCCAGACCCACCTCCGACTTTCTCAGTCATTTTATTTTATTGTCTCCAACTCAACAGAAAAGTTCATATAGTTCTAAAGCAGGGGTCTCCAGTCCTGGTCCTCAGGGCCTCCATTCTGCAGGTTTTCCTTGTTCCTCTGCTCCAACACACCTGATCTGAATCAATGGGTGATTAACAGGCTTCTGCAGAACATGAAGAGGTGATTTAACCATGAATCAGGTGTGTTGGAGCAGAGAAACAAGGAAAACCTGCAGGATGGAGGCCCTGAGGACCAGGATTGGACACCCCTGATCTAAATATATTCAGGATGATTTTTAGTCTGACAACATTATTCTTCTCTTCATTAATTTCAGTGTTATCTGTGTTTTTACATTTGGTTTTGATGATGATGGAGGCCATTTTGGCTCCTCCTCCTGGTGTGATGGGAGGTTATTCAGGTGACATTTAGCTCCAAACACAAACTTTGAGCAGAACTAGGTCTAAATAATATCTGGAAACAAGTTTTCACACAAATGACTGCGACCACACAGGACCCGAACAATCAGGTGAAGTCAGAACCGGCGTTAGAATGATGATGTGACGGCGCCCCCACCTGACGTAGGAGATGTAGGACATCCACTGCAGGTACCAGGGGATGGTATCGAAGCTGACGAAGAACCCGGAGAACAACAGAACCGGGATCGCTGTGACCGGACCCACGAATGTGGCCACCTGCAGGAAGCGAACACACCTGAGTGACGTATGAAGGCAGCACACCTGACGGGAAACAGGTGAGGGCAGAGAACCCACCTGCAGCGAGGTGGAGGCGGCGCCGATCAGCAGACCCAAACTCTGAGCCACCAGTGATGTCAGAATCCCCAGAGACAGGAAGAGGAAGAAGCGTCCGGCGTCGGGCGGCTGCGCCGTCATCCAGTACACGATGCTGCAGTACACCACCGGGAAGAACACCTGCACAGGTACGCCGGCAGCTTCAGGGTTCAGAAAACTGAAAGCTTCACTTCTGGCTGCAGCCGCGCCGTGAGTTCTGACGGCGGCGTCTCGAACAACAACCCAGCAGGTAAACGTTTTCTAAAGCTGAACGTCATGTTTCCAAAGCTGTGGCTGGAGTCCTAAACCTGACCAGGTAGGTGTGTAGTTACCTGGAACGGGACATCAGCCATTGTCTTAGCCAGGTAGTACGCCTTCAGACTGTACCAGTAGTTCAGGTGTTCCCTCAGGAAAACGCCCAGCTCCAGAGGAACTGAGGACAGAAACACAGGAGGCTCAGGAGGAACCCAGCAGCTGCTCCTCATCCGTCAGCAGCAGGGATCACCCACACTGACACCGCTGTCAGCCCGGCGTCGGCCCGGCGTCAGCCCCGGTACTGTCTGCATGTACTTGTACTCATCAAGTGTTCCAGTACTGCAGTACTGATACCTCTTCATGTCAGCATGAAACGACATCAGGCCGGTACGACCAAATCTGACTCTGGTTATCAGGGTCTTCTACCACGGGTTATCCATGAGCCTGAGAAGCTGTTTAACAAGCTGCTCAACGAGCTGCTTGACGAGCTGTTTAACAAGCTGCTTGACGAGCTGCGTAACGAGCTGCATAACGAGCTGCTTAACGAGCTGCTTGACGAGCTGCTTAACAAGCTGCTTAACGAGCTGCGTAACGAGCTGCATAACGAGCTGCTTGACGAGCTGCTTAACAAGCTGCTTAACGAGCTGCTTGACGAGCTG
>NW_023665769.1:24843-26669 GCF_001649575.2 Kryptolebias marmoratus | reverse complement strand
AGCTGCTTAACGAGCTGCTTAACGAGCTGCTTAACGAGCTGCTTAACGAGCTGCAGACCTGATCTTTAAGGTAGGTGGGAAGCTCATGTTGGAACAAGTTATTTTAACTCTTTTTGTTTTTAATGGAAGAAAAGATTTCAAAACACAGATTTCAACCTCAAATTCAATTAGTAATTAGAGGTAGAAGTATATTTTATTTATTAGTACTTGTACTGATGCTCAGCATCAATAAGTACTGAAATGTGAGTATTTGTGTTTGTCGCAGGAAAAAAAGAAGGCCCAGAACCGGGCCGAGCAGAACTGGAGGGTCCGTGTTGCGTGTGCCGACTCACAGGTGAGAACCGTGGGCATCAGAGCGGCGAACATGAGGAACAACATGGAGAAGAACAGGAACCCAGAGTTACTCAGAACCTTCTTGGCCTCGTTCCCGATGCCCAGGTACAGCAGACCAATCAGAACGCCGATCCCAATGTGGGACGAGATCCTCAGGTGAGTCAGCACCTGCTCGGCCAATCACAGCACTCAGACTCAGACTGACGACACCTCAAAGACAAAAAGCTGAGAAACATTTAAGTTTGGGCCCAGTTTGGTTCTGATTTAACAGCTTTCTGATAAAAAAACGATTCTGCCCTGAAATTAATAACAAATAAAATCTGTTTCCTGAATAAATTCATAAATTCTCCGATGATCGCGACTCGAACATCTGTCATCATCTGCCTCAGAATCAGAAACTGTCCGACTGTCCGAGTGTCCTCACCGAGTCTCTGAGGATGCTGAGGAAGGTCCTTCTGAGGAGGATGAGGAACTGAGTCATGCAGCTGGCAGAGAAGCTGTGACATCCTTCAGACGAAGAGCTCTCCTGACCACAACACAGAATTCAAAATTAACTCCTAAACTCCAGATCCGTCAGATTTGTTTAGATTTCACTGCAGGCTGAAACACATCGGATTCATTTATGTCATTTTATTAAGTAAAAAGCAGAAAAGGAAAAAAAAAAACCAGGAGCTGAACAGCTGCGGAAGCTATTAAAGGCCGAACACGAGCCGAAACCAGCAAAACAGCAGCTAAAAGCTCAAATTAAAGCTGAAACACTGCCGAAGATTTCCAAGAGAACAAAGAGTTTAAAGACTTCTCAGTTTGTCTCAACGAAATGTAAATAAAGGAAAATATTTTAAAAAGTCTAAAAACCAACAGAAGAAACTAAACAGGAAACAAAGTCTGAATGCTGACTCAGCATTTATCTGCTCCTTTAAACATGGCCGACCAGCTTTCCACCCAAACATAAACAGAACAAATAAAAGTGTTTTCAGGTCAACAGGTCGTGTTCTGGCTCTTTAACTTCACTTCCTGTTTTATTTTGAAAAGGTCTCCCCCTGAGCTGTTTGGGGTGTGTTTGTTTTCTACCTCGTCTGCGCGCTGCCACAGGACCGGGTGGAGCTTAGCGTCTCCGTTCGGCGCTGTCCGATCGTCCTCCTCCCACTTCCTGTCCTGAACGGCCCGCACCAGTCTCACCATCTGGTCCCCGTACTCCCCGGAGGCCACCTCCATGACTGCAGCCGGGACAGACAGAGGATGGGTCCAACAGAACCGGACCAGAACCTGACAGGACATCAGCTGTGGGAGTTCTGAGGATCCAGTTTGATTTTGGTTCTGACCCGTCTGTGTTGGACCTGAGTCCAGTTTGGAGAACAGGAAGCTGCTCTCCTTCAGGGAGGAGGCTGATCAGAAATCAGATTTCATCCGGGTCACTCTGCCTGCAGCAGGTAAGATACTGACTCATCAGATCCCCCAGAACCAGATCAGTGTGTGTGTGTGTGTGTGTGTGT
>NW_023665769.1:17795-24743 GCF_001649575.2 Kryptolebias marmoratus | reverse complement strand
AAAAAGCTGAAACTTCACCGGGAGAAGCCGGCGGCACCGCCTGCTAAGACTTACAGCTGTACTCGGACCTCAGAGGAGAACTTGGAGCCGGTTCTTCTGGGCTCACCTTGTCAAAGAGCTCGAAGAGTTTGGCGCTGGGTTGGTGGATGGTGCAGATGACGGTCCGTCCTCCTCGGGCCAGAGCTTTGAGCAGTGAGATGACCTGGAAGCAGGACGAACTGTCCAACCCGCTGCAGAGACACACAGCTGCTGGGTCAGAAGGTCCACTTGAAGCTCGAGTCACTGAGTTCAACCCAACATGAGCACATCTGCTGGTTCTGACAGAGCCGGGTCAGAACCGAACGGGGCGGAGCTTTTCTCACCTGGTGGGCTCATCGAAGAACATGACCGGAGGATTGTTGACCAGCTCCAGAGCGATGGCCAGCCTCTTCCTCTGACCCCCCGACAGGTGGGACGTCCGGGTTTCAGCACAGTCCAGCAGGCCCAGAGCCGTCAGGATCTCCTGGACCTGATGGATCAGAGACCAGAACCAGACCTGCAGTTCAGACTCGGAGATCAGAGTCAGGACCGGGAGCCTGTGAGGAGACACCACTCACCATCTCCCTCCGAGCGTCCAGCTTCTCCTGGAGCTTCAGGTTGGCTGAAATCTGCAGAAACAGAAAGATTCACGTCGGAAACATCCAGACCACAAACACCCCTGCTTCCCTGACACCGCCCCCCCATCAGGTCGGGACAGAAGCGCTGCCTCGGGGTCTAGTACCATCATGGCTTCGTGAACGGTGAGGTGCGGCAGCAGCATGTCGTCCTGCATGATGTAGCAGGAAACCTTCCTGAAGGAGCGCAGGTGTCGAGGCTGACCGTTGATCAGGATCTCCCCCTTCATCCCCGTCTCCCTGATCAGGACACAGACCATGAGGAACCGGACGGGTGCTTTTAGTTTAGACTGAAGCTGCAGGTTCCTCTGAAGAACCCGTTCTCTCACCTGTAGCCCGCCAGGATATTCATGAGGGTGGACTTCCCGGCTCCGGAGGGCCCCATGATGGCCACCAGGTCACCGCTGGTGAATTTCCCAGAGATGCCTTTGAGCAGAGTTTTGTAACCTGAAACGGGTCAGGAACAATGAGTCTGAAGGTTCCCAGCAGCTCTCAGAGCAGCTCTTTGTCCTGCGGCCTCGCGGTTCTGGTTTCAGACCCGTTTGGAGGTTTTCCACAGAGACTCCCGAGCAGCCGCCCTGAACTTTGATTCAACTGCTGGAGTTCACTTTAAAAACAGGCAGCTGGTCTGAACCGGATCTGCTCGACCCGTTTCAGTCCAGTTCTGTCATGGACCTTCACAGGATCCAATCTGACACCAAATGTCTGAGACAGACAGATCAGAACCACACGGACCCACAGAACCAGGGATTATTTTAGGAAACCTTCGTCAGGTTCTAGAATCCAGAGTTCTGTTACAGACGCTGACCCGGTCCAGAGGCGGCGCCGACTTCTCCAGCCTCCATCACACAGAGAAACCTGGATCAGACGGGTCAGGATTCCGGTTCTGTGGAGGTTCTGGGTTTGGATCAGGGTTCTTGTTAAGAAGCTCCAAATGCTGAACCAGATAAACAAAGAAGAACCTTCTGAAGGAAGGTTTGATGATCAGAAACATTGGACCCAGGGTTGAGCATGGGGGTGGCAGCATCATGCTCTGGGGCTGTCTGTCTGTACGAAGACAACAAGTCCAGAAGCCCGGTTCTGTGGAGGTTCTGGGCTTAAATAAAACTTTTACTGTTTTAGTTCAGAAGCTCAAACAGCAGACTGAGTTCATCAAGCAACAGGTGGGGGACAAGATGGACAGGATGAGGACAAGGACAGGGACAGGGACAGGAACAAGAGACGAGAGGACAGGACAGGGACGAGGGGTCAAACAACGACCCAGGGGGACACGTCTGAGTCAAATCAAAACGATGAAGATGAAGACGACCTGCAGTAACCTCTGCAGTGTTTATCAGCTGATGGAGGCTCAGCAGCTTTTAATGACATCATCAGATTTAATCTGAGAGCCGGATTACCTCTGACCCACAGTAACCCCACTGCAGTACTGCAGGAAGTACTACAGGAGGTACTGCAGGAAGTACTGCAGGAAGTACTACAGGAGGTACTGCAGGAAGTACTGCAGGAAGTACTACAGGAGGTACTACAGGAGGTACTACAGGAAGTACTGCAGGAAGTACTGCAGGAAGTACTGCAGGGAGGACTACAGGGGGGACTACAGGGAGGACTACAGGAGGTACTACAGGAAGTACTGCAGGGAGGACTACAGAAAGTACTGCCGGAAGTACTGCAGGACGTACTACAGGAAGTACTACAGGAAGTACTACAGGGAGGGCTACAGGGGGGGACTGCAGGAAGTACTGCAGGAAGTACAGCAGGAAGTACTGCAGGAAGTACAGCAGGAAGTACTGCAGGAAGTCCTGCATGAAGTACAGCAGGAAGTACAGCAGGAAGTACTGCAGGAAGTACTGCAGGAGGTACTACAGGAGGTACTACAGGAGGTACTACAGGGAGGACTACAGGAAGTACTACAGGGAGGACTTCAGGAAGTACTACAGGGAGGACTACAGGAAGTACTACAGAGAGGACTACAGGAAGTACTACAGGGAGGACTACAGGAAGTACTACAGGAAGTACTACAGAGAGTACTACAGGGAGTACTACAGGAATTACTACAGGGAGGACTACAGGGAGGACTACAGGAAGTACTACAGAGAGGACTACAGAAAGTACTACAGGAAGTACTACAGGGAGTACTACAGGAAGTACTACAGGAAGTACTACAGGAATTACTACAGGGAGTACTACAGGAATTACTACAGGAAGTACTACAGGAAGTACTACAGGGAGTACTACAGGAAGTACTACAGGAAGTACTACAGCCTCAGACCAACAGTCTCTGATTGAAAACTATCAGTGGGATCAGAACTTCTTGACCCGTGAGCAGCAGAAGGTTCTGATGGTTCTACAGGGTTTATGGAGGAGGAGCCTTCACTTCCTGTTTGGAGCTCAGAGACGATGGATTCAGGAACTCAAAGTTCGATCCGATAAAACCAGAAACTTGAAAGCTTCGCTCTGATTGGTCAGCTCTGGTCATCTGATCAAATTGAAAATGTAAAACAGCTTCTTATTGGTCCTGAACAGAGTTCACAATCATTCAAAAAACAGATTTTCTACCAGATAAATCAGGTGTGTTTGTCAAGTCCAACAAACTTCAGGTGTTCAGAGAAATGCATTGTGGGTAAAGAATGTTCGGCGGTGTAACGTATCGGCTGTAATCACATCTGAACAGGTGAGGAATGTTCCCACTGAAACCGCTGAACAAGAACAAAGAATTTAACTGCACCTCCGCTGGACGGGTTCTGATTACAGAACCAGAACAACAAAACGAGGCAAACAAGTCCTGGTCCAAACATGCTGGGTCAGAACCCCCCACAGAACACACAGACAAAAGAAGGAATGCCTATCGCCCGCCGCCTGTGTGTCTGCCCTCAGAGGATGACCCTCAGCTACTACCACGTCACACTGAGGTCAGCTGGCTCTGACAGCATCCTGCTTCATAAAATGTTGTTAAAATGATTAAAACATTAAATCCAGAGGAATCAAAGGAGGACGGGTTCTCCTTCAGACTCCAGGTAATCAGTCAATAAAAACATTTCTGACTTGAAGTTAAAGCTGAGAAACATAAATCAGTGTTTGGATAAAAGCTGAGGGCTTCTTGTGGTGAAGCAGGTTTGGTTCTTGTTGCAGATAATCTCCGCTCAGATCTGGACTCTTTTGTTCCGGCAGTGAAGTATTCTCTTTCTGTTTTTGTTTCCACCTGAAAAGCTGAAACTGGATCCACAGTTTTCTGTTCAGATTCTTTAAATCTGTTTGAAAAGAAACAAAAACAAAACTGTTCTCTCCTCTTTATGATGGAGAACATTTAGAATAGAACCTTATGAGTCAGCCTCTCGGATTATAATCTGACTCAAACAGATCACTTCAATCATAACCAGACGGTCTGCAGACGACAGCTGCAGACGGCCAGCTGCAGACGGATAGCTGCAGACAGTCAGCTGCAGACAACCAGCTGCAGACGACCAGCTGCACAGTCAGCTGCAGACGACCAGCTGCACAGCCAGCTGCAGACAACCAGCTGCAGACGGATAGCTGCAGACAGTCAGCTGCAGACAACCAGCTGCAGACGACCAGCTGCACAGTCAGCTGCAGACAGTCAGCTGCAGAGTCAGCTGCAGACAACCAGCTGCAGACGGTCAGTTTGTTTTTCAGGAGTTTTGTTTGTTTGTTTGTTTTTCATGAATTTTCTCTCGGCTGAAACAGCTTTTTAAATCTGAGCTGCAGCTATTTCCAGCAGGAGACATCGAGTCAGATTAACAGATTACAGGCTGATAATCCAGCAGAAACACACAAACAGAGTCAGACTGCAACAAGGACAAACAACCAGAAAGGACTGATGGATCCCCCCTCATCACTTCTGTTCTAATCCAGGCTCAGTTCTGTTGGTTCAGAACCTCGGCCAAGGGAAAATAACCTGAAATCTGGATCAGAATGAAAAACTGTTACTGTCTAAAAGAAAATAGTGGAACCGCTGGGTTTCTTTGTATGGTTCAGGTTCTGCAGTCTCAGTCCAGACTGTTCTCATCAGTGGTTCTGTGATGATGGAACAAGGTACCAGATCCTATCAGAGAAAGGCCTTCAGAGAACACCTCCAACACCCGAACACACCCGACTCACACTGACTCTGGACTTCTGGACCGGTTCTGTTGACCTCTGGCCTTTGAACACCAGAGGTTCTGACTGAATGTTCTGTTGGTCTTTAGATGTCAGGTGGTTCTCTGCTAAATGACTTAATGTGGTCCAAACCCTGAGCCTGGTGGGACTCCTCAGGGGTGCTGCCTTACCTTTCTTCCTCCACCAGGGTCCCTCTCTGATGGAGTAGGAGACATCTTTAAACTCGATGTTGACCGCCGGTCTTCGTGGTAACGAGGAGAACCTCTGGGCCTCCGTCAGGTTGTTGTCCACCTTCTTCAGGGGTCTGTCCACCTTCTTCAGGTGTCCCTGCAGCAGCGGCGTCTGCTGGGTGCCTGTTGGACGCTTGTAGACCACCTCATCCAAACAAACGCACACCGTCCGAGGGTCCAGCATCAGGTCTGGGGGTCCGTTGGTGTTCTGGAGAAGATAACGAGGCCAGAATATGAAACCATTAGCTGTGAGTTTTTGTACAAAGTCTCCATCATGAGAGTTTGTCTTCTTCAGGCCACATAAACTGACACCAACAGTTCTTCAGACTTTCAGAGTTTTTCTTTGGACTTTGGCTGCTTTTTCTCTCAGGTTTAGTCCAGGTTCAGGTTTTAATTCTGACCTCAGACAGAAAACAGGCTCCTGAACTCAGTCAAAACATAACAGCCGAGGCCATAAACAACCAAGCATCTTGAGTTCAAACTGTAATAAAGGCCAATAAAATGGAACCGAAGGAGCCTTTATGTGTTTGGGTTCTGCTTTCATGGATCTCCATCCTGACAGAACAAGGAATTCAGCCGGAGCGTTCTGCAGAACAGGGAGAGCGCTACTACACTGAAACCAGACAGAAATCAGTCAGAGGTGTGGGCTGGATCAGGACTGAGTTCTCAGTAATCCCGGGTCGCTCTCAGAGCTGCTGGCCTGAGATGATGTGCAGGAAGACGATGTGACCGAGGTCAAGCTGAGCATCAGGAGGAGAGGACTGCTGTCAGATTAGGAACCAGCTGGTCAGCAGAGCTCCTGCTGGATGCTTTGAGGTAATAATCAGCCTCTGAGGTCACTGTCGGACAGACGAGAACCGAGCCGGCTGCTGCTGTGAGTCAGCACAACCGACCAGAACATTCAGAACTCCTGCTTTTATTCCTGTTTGTCAGTCAGAACTCTGCAACAGCCAGGATTTACAGCCGACCGCTGATTTCAAATCCTTTCAATAAATACAGCCTGAAATAAACTGATTCTAATAATAATCTTATCCAATCATCATGCAGCTGAAAATCAGAAATTCAGATCTAACTGACAAGGATTCAAGGACTGAAAACATCTGCAGCCTCCGTGAGGGGAGTCAGGTTTGGGTTCAGAGCATCGAAGCTGAGTCACACCTGCTGCAGCTCATCGTCGTTCATCTGACCCACCCTGAGGTACGCCACAAACAGGAGTCACCATGGAAACACACCTACAGGCTGACATGTGTCCCGTTCTTCTTTGGAAAGCAGCTGCAGCTCTGTGGACTATTCAGGTTTTCTGTCCTGAATTTAGCTCCTCCCATCAGCTCTGAGCAGCTTCCTGTCCCTGCTGAAGACAGCATGGTGCTGCCACCACCGTGCTTCACAGTGGGGATGGTTTCTGCACCACTCTTCTATGAAAGCCTCTTGGCTGCTCCTCAGATTGATGTCCTGCTTGTCTCCGGCCCGTCAGGGCGGGCGGCCATGTCTGCAGTTACTCTTTCTGCTTTCAGATGAAACGTTCCAAAATACTGTTTTATGAGTTAACCCAGCTTCAAACTTCTCAACAACTGTCACCCTGACCTGCCTGATGTGTTCCTTGGTCTTCATGATGTTGTTGGACACGCCTCGTAGCTCACAGGACAGCTGGACTCTGGTCTCTGATGAGACAAAGTCACATCAGGGCCCAGAGAAATATGTCTCTTCTGACGTTTTCTCTGTGAACACGAGACGTTCCGGTTCCTAGACAAACTGATTTAAAGTCCGACTTCAGAACCAGAACTGGACCAGGTTCATATTCTCAAGTGGTTTTACCTGAGGACAGGTGGACAAGCTGAGCATGCTCAGAGTCTTGGAAACAACAAGGTTCTGTCCAACCATGGACCGGTTCACTCTGGACCGGTTCATCCTGGACCGGTTCACTCTGGACCGGTTCACCCTGGACCGGTTCA
>NW_023665769.1:13627-17695 GCF_001649575.2 Kryptolebias marmoratus | reverse complement strand
CGCAGAGGGCGCCGGTGTTCAGAGAAAACACAAACGAATAAAATTAGTCAAACTTTTAGAATCAGAACCAGTTTGTTCTGGATCAGTTTCCTCCACCTGATGAAGATGAACCTGATGTTTGAGACAAACTGAAACCAAAGAACCTGCCGGGCCGCAGATCTCCACAGAAGACTTTATTTAGTCTTCTTGTCCATGGCCAGCGTGTCGTGCAGTTTGGACACACTCTTCTCAAAGTGGTCCATGACCAGCGTCCCGTTCTCATCAAAGAACGCCGACACCGACTTGGTGAACTCCGCGTCCCTCGAGTTCTTTGTCTTCCCGTCGCAGAAGGAGACTCTGAGAGAGTACTGATCATCGAACCTGGAGAACATCAGGAAGATAGTCAGTGCTTTGTAGTGTAGTTTGTGCTGTTAGCATGTCTTCTGTTAGCGTGTCATGTTAGCATGTCCTGTTAGTGTGTGTCCTATTAGCATGTCCTGTTAGTGTGTGTCCTATTAGCTTGTGTCCTGTTAGCGTGTCCTGTTAGCGTGTGTCCTGTTAGCGTGTCTTCTGTGTATCTAGTTTAGTTTCTGACCGTTTCAGGGAGGACGACAGCTGCCAAACGTGGTCCGGATCCATCCCGGCCGGATCTTTCTGCAGGGCCACCAGGAAGATGTTCTTCTCCTTGTAGGACGTGTAGAGAGTCAGGATGCCCATCATGATGAAGTAAGTGATGAAGATGAGTTAAAGAACACACAAACTCCTCCTCATCATCATCATGGCAGATTAATTCCTCACATCTGTCTGATCTTTATTTCACATCTGGTTTTTCTGCATTCCCCAATGATTACAAAATATAATAAAAATAGGTAAACTCAGGTGAGGTAAACTCAGGTAAGCCCAGGCCAGGTAAACTCAGGTGAGGTAAGCCCAGGTCAGGTAAACTCAGGTAAGCCCAGGTGAGGTAAACTCAGGTGACGTAAACTCAGGTAAGCCCAGGTGAGCTCCAGCGCTGGAAGGATATGAGATGACGCAGCAGGCCAGCACCGGTCTGGACTCGGGGAACGGGTACAGGTAGTCCCAGACCAGCGCCAACATGGCGAACAGACAGGAAACCGTACAGATCATCAGCCGGCCGTCCACCAGCCGGAAGTTCTCCAGGTAACCGTACTTCTCCAGCAGCACCTGTAGGGGGCGCAGGTACACACCTGTTACAACTTTACAGACATGAGACGTTTATTTAAATCTGTGAAATATCATTAAAGATGAAAACAAACTAAATCTTTATATTTTAGGTTATTTGTTTTCCTGCTTCTGGTTTATATTTTATTTAAATAAATATTCTTAAAGATTGGCTTTATCCAGAATAAAACCTTGAAGTTCAAACTGATTCTGAAAGGCAGGAAAACAAAATAACGGTTTGTTTTTAAAGATGAACACTTTGAACCATGAATTTTCTTGAATTTGTTGTTTTAGGATCCACTAAAACGGTGAAGTTTGTAAATCAGGAAATCACCTTCGTGTTAAACTAAAGCTCAGGTTTAAGGTGAACTTCAGGATTATTTTTCTGTCCCTCTGGAGCTTCAGGGTTCGTGTCAAACATTGGTAATTATTCCTCAACAATCAGCTGGTTATGGTCAGAGGAGCTCAAACCTTCTTGGCAGCATCATCCAGGGAGTTCTTCACGGCCGCTCCGTCCCATTTATCGATCTTCACCGGCTTCTCGTCGATCCTCCACTGAAACACATCCGGACCAGAACAAGATCATTTATTAAACACAGCAGGTCAAAGGTCAGGCTCAGAACCCTTACAGGTCCCGTTCAGAGGTGGGTGACCAATAAGGTCCGAGTCTCTGAGGTCTGGACTCCTGCAGGACAGAAACCATCTGAGGCTTCAGCTCCAAGAACCACTCAGAACTGTCGCAACTTCTAAAGTGAACTCCAGCAGAATACACCAGAACCTTGGGGTTCTTTTGGATCAGGATGTCTTTTAAAACTGTTACCAGGTCTGCTTTCCTCCACCTGAACAATATCAGTAAAATCAAAAACATCTCGTCTCAAACGATGCAGAAAAACTGCTCTGAGCATCGATCCCGTCTAGGCTGGACTAGTTTAACTCTTTGTTCTCTGGGTGTCCAAAAAACTCCTTCAAAAGTCTTCAGTTGGTCCAGGATGCTGCTGCCAGAGTTCAGAGTTCTGAGGAGAGATCAGGTTCTCCAGTTCTGCTGTCAGGTGGGGGGCTGGGACCAGCTCACCTGTGGAGGTGCAGCTGAGCATCCAAAGGATCCAGGCGGAGCAGCTCAGGTCTTCCTGCTGCCCCACCTCCACCTCAGACTCTCTCACTCCTCACCTGGTCACGTGCAGCTCAGCAGGTCAGGTGGATGGATCAGTTTCTGGTGATTACAGTTGATTTGATTCGTTTTGTTAGAGGGCCCCCTCTGTTATCCAACCATCTGTCTCCATCTGAACCCACCTCCACCTGCGGGGCGTTAAAAACCGCTGCACGCGCTGCACTTTACTCACGCGCTTGTCAGACTGAAGCCGATCAGCTGCACCGACCGCCACTTTGACACATAATTCAACATTTTTCTGTTTTTTACTTCATTTTTATATCAAATCTGAAATTAAAATTAAAATTAGCATTTTGTGAGCGGAGTTTGGTGCGCGTGCCTGAAACATCTGGAACCAGAAAACGGAGCAGCGGTTCAACTCCGGAGGGGACAAAAAGGAAGATATATCTGTCCTCCGGGGACAAGGAGGAGGATTAATCTGTCCTCCGGGGACAACAAGTCCCGTCTGGACACATTTAACTCTGAGCTTCTCTTCATTTAAAACACCGAATTACTGCTTCAGTCTGTTAGCTTCAGACCACCGGAAACACCGGAAGCGCGAGGTGAAACCCGCCGCCCACACCAACTACGGAAGCCTGTGAGTGTGCAGTCTGAGCCTACAAACAAAAGAAAAACAACGGCTTCATTTTAAATCCGACAGAAAATAAATAAAACTTTATTTTCTTACTTTCTCCAGCAGCCCGCTTTTCCCGTTCCGCGCAGCAGCCATCTTTAACTTCCGTCGTGATCTGGACCGACGTGATTGGCCAAAAAATTGAGCTCACGAGGCTCGTCACCGCGCCTGCGTGGCAGCGGAGGATGTCTGCGCATGCGCGATCCAAATAAAAAAAAAAAAAATTAAACAATAACATTTGACAGAATCTATTTGATATAAATTTAAAATAAACAAAATCTAAAATAAAATTTACTATTTTAATCTTTTTAGATAAAATAGAAAAATACAAAACATTTAAAAAATAAAAATATATCCCAATTTAAAACCAAAAATACAGGTATGTATTATTAAATCACAATATGATGAAAACAAAAATATAAAGTATTTAACATATTTTATGTTGACTTTTAATAACTGGTTTATATTTAAAATGTAAAAATAAAAGAATAAAATTACATTCCTAAACGTATTGATTTTCACACACGGAAACAAACTGAGGAGAGGACTTGTCTCAGATCCAGACCCTTTGGAGACCCGTCTCAGACCCAGACCCTCTGGAGACCCGTCTCAGATCCAGACCCTTTGGAGACCCGTCTCAGACCCAGACCCTTTGGAGACCCGTGTCAGACCTGAACCTGATACTAACTCAGATAAATGTTTTTCTGTTCAGATCAAGTCAAACCATGAAACCTCCGTCCGGAGTTAGACGGGTCAGCCCGGCAGGACGGGTTCTAACAGAACTGAGATCCGGACCAGATGTCTTTGCTCTCTAAGTGATCCATCCTATGAAGCTCCTTCAGAATCCAGATGTTAGGGTGATGTTGAGGACCGCAGCGGGCTGAACTCGGTGACCTTTCAAACCAACTGAGGTTAACTGAGGTTAGACAGGGTAACTGAAGTTAAACAGGTTAACTGAGGTTAACTGAGGTTAGACAGGTTAACTGAGGTTAACTAAAGTTAGACAGGTTAACTGAAGTTAGACAGGGTAACTGAAGTTAGGTTAACTGAGGTTAGACAGGTTTACTGAGGTTAAACAGGTTAACCGAGGTTAGACAGGTTAACTGAAGTTAGACAGGTTAACTGA
>NW_023665769.1:7444-11332 GCF_001649575.2 Kryptolebias marmoratus | reverse complement strand
TCTGTTTAACGGGCCACAGTTCTGGTTAACGTGTCACAGGTCTGGTTAACGTGCCACAGGTCTGGTTAACGGGTCACAGGTCGCTGGTTAACGTGTCACAGGTCTGGTTAACGTGTCACAGGTCTGGTTAACGTGCCACAGGTCTGGTTAACGGGTCACAGGTCGCTGGTTAACGTGTCACAGGTCTGGTTAACCCGAACAAGCACAGAACGAGTCTCTGGTTTCTCAGGTTTTATTCGAGTGCGGTCAGTTTACAGTCACATGAGCAGCTGGTTACGTTCGTCTCATCGCTGTGATTCAGGATTTTTGCAGAACATCAAACGGACGTTCTGCAGCATCGTGAAGCTGCGGTTCTCCACGGGTCCACACAGCCCGAGCGTTCGTGTCCCGGTGTTTAAACAATACTGACTAATTCAAAGCCTGCGGCGGTCCTCATCAGACCTCGTTAACGCTGCAGGTGGATCCGTCTGTTCCACGTAAAAAAAACAGGTTTTAAAAAAATAAAATCTTTTTACATCAGAAGAGTTTGTGTGATGGAGGCGGAGCGTCTCTGCTGCTGACACTGAGAATAAATTAGATCAAAGATGGATTCATCATCAGACATAAGGGAAATAAAAAAATAAATAAGATCATTATCGGTGCATCTCCTGCAGCGCTGAACAGAATAAAAACAGGAACTTGTGGACTCATCAGAACCTCAGGTTTAAAGTAAGTCCTCCTGAACTCAGAAGGTTTACAGAAGTCCTCAGGTCTGCTCCGGGGGTCCACTCTCGGGTCCGAACGGATCTTCTGACTCGTGGTTTTGGTGCTCTGCTGGTGTTTGGAAGAAACGTTCAGGAACCTTTGGGTCTGTTTGCATATTTTCCTCCTCAGTGCTTCTTGCTGATTCGTCGGGACCTCCTGAGGCCACGCCTCCTGCGGTTCTGCGTGGACCTCCAGGACCGCAGGAAGTACCTGTTCGGGCTCGTCCTGAGGCTCTGCCTCTCCAGATCGAACTGTCTCTGCAGTTTGAGGGCGAGCGCTCGGTCCTGCTGGATCTGACCCAGTGCCTCCGGGCTTACGAGCTGGTTCTTCTTCAGGTCTGGGTCCAGGTGTTTGGTCTTCTGGATCCTCTTCCTGCCCCTCCTCGAGGTAGCCTGGTTGTGGATGCTGCTGTCGCAGTCCTTCCTGGGAGGCTGCCAGTCCTTTGGCACTAATTTCCCCGAGTCGTTGGCATACGGTGAGAACGAGTGTTTCCGGCAGAGCGGCGCCGGTCCGCCGCCGAACTCAGCAGGACCTCCTACCGGCTCGGAACATCCTCTCAGAGTCGTGCTGCCGCTGTAGCGGATGGCAGGGACCCGGATCTTTACGGACTGGTTCTTGAAGTCCTCCGTGTCTCCGGCTGGAGGGTCGAACAGCAGCTTCCTCTTGTTGGACGACATCGTTCCGTCTGCGGCTCGGTGCTGACGGGTCTTGGTGGCGCCGCCGCCTCCATCGGGCCTGCTGTGGAGCTCAGAAACTGGACTCGTCAGCGTGGCCTTGGAGGTCACTTTCAGGCTCTGCCGGTCCAGTTCGATCTGCCTCCACTTCTGCAGGACGGCGGGACTCGCCTCGTAGCTGGTGACCTTCTGCAGCCCGCGGGTCAGGTTCCGCGGCGTGGACTTGACGATGGTGGGCTCCATGAGACGGCCGTCCGGCAGGCGTTTGGGTGGCGTGCACGGTGAGCAGACGATGGGCTTGAAGTGGTTGAGCTCCTCTGAGATGCTGTCGTTGCTCTCGGGGCTGATGGAGCGCTCGGTTCTGGGCAGGGGGACGCCCAGAGGAGTGCAGGACGTCAGAACCGCCCTCCAGGTGAGCCTGCGGTCCGGAGCCGTGATGGGAGCTGAGACGGAGCGGCTGTTCTCCGACGACAGGAGGATTCCTGCTGCTGAGCTGTGGCTGATTCCCACCTGACAGAAACACAGAGAAGGGTCAGAACCACTCCGTCTGGGTCCGACCCGGTGGACTTCCTGTGAGTCCACAGAGAGGGACCAGAGTCCACAGAGAGGGACCAGAGTCCACAGAGAGGGACCAGAGTCCACAGAGACGGACCAGAGTCCACAGAGAGGACCAGAGTCCACAGAGAGGACCAGAGTCCACAGAGGGACACTGAGGTCCTTTCAGGTGTCTCTGTCTCAGACGTACCCGCTCCATCACGGCTGCTGGCTGGATCAGGACCTTCATCTTCCCTCCTTGGTCCTCCATCGGGTCAGTGCAGCTCTGACTCCTCTGAGATCCACTGAGGAAGAAACACACGGAGGTCAGAGGTCAGAGGTCAGAGGCCGTGGAGCCTTTGAGCCGGTCTCACCTGCTGAAGGCCGAGGAGTTTTTGGTTTTCCTGATGAAGGCTGAGATGTTTCGGATCCTCCTGCTGATGGGCTCCTCGTTCTCCGAGTCGGACAGAACCCCCTGATAAAAACCCAGCTGGTTTGAGTGAACGTCAGGAACAAGTTCAGATTTATCGGCTGTGGGTCGGCCACACTCACCGGTTCTTCAGCACGCCGGCCTGGTCCCGGTTCATCTCTACAGGTCAGGGAGCTCCTCCTCCTCGCCTCGTCTCTGTCGTCAGAAACCAGAACCTGCAACAGGAAGAACACCCGGTCTGCTGCAGAACCAAACAAGTGCGATCACCTGCTCCCAGAACCGGCCAGAGTTCCGACCCACCTTGTGTTTCCCAGTCAGGTCTGAGAGAACGTCTGCAGACTTCGGGAGGAGAGCCGGACAGACGAAGAGCTCTGCGGAGAAACACAAACATCATCTGAACGTCCAGGTTCTGTAGGAACGCTTCACGGGTCGGCCGGCCCCGGTCATAAATCATCATAAATCCAGACGTATGTGAGATAAATCCTTCAGCAGGAGGAAGGTGGAGCAGCTGACAGATCAACTCTTCATCGACTCTTTACTTTTTAAATGAAATCAAACAGTTTCCTGCCTTTAGAACATATATGTATTTTATTTTTACATGTTTACCTTTAAGGACTATCTGAGGTAAGAAACCATCTTGGATGATTAATAACTGGTAAAAATATTTGTAATAAAAATGTAATTATTTTACTGTAGAAACTGAAAATCAGCCTATTTTCTTATTAATGCAGTTTAAAACATTTAAACACATCAGAGACAATAAAGACCCGAACTCTGATTCAGAACAGAACCAGAACTGTGGGTCTCAACGTCTTCAGAGCCACAGTTTATAATCCCAGATTACAGATTACAGCTTCAAATATAAGACAGAACAGCTCAGAGGAACCATGCAACAAAACAATCAGAACTCTGGGCTCGGATGGGACTCTGGGCTCGGATGGGACTCTGGGCTCGGATGGGACTCTGGGCTCGGATGGTACATGTCCTCCTGCAGATGGACATGTCCGGACATGTTCTGGATGACCCACCTGAACCCTGAACTCCTCTCAGGACACTCATGAGTTCATCTGATCATGTTTTCATTGATTTATCTCTGATTAATCAGTGATTATCAGCCTGAGAACAATTATTTACTGTTTTAATCCCATCACTGTGACTGAAGCCCGCTGAAACCATCTGAAATCAGATGAAACCAACAGAAATCAGCAGAAACCAGCTAAAATCAGCTGAAATCAGCAGAAATCAGCAGAAATCAGCTGAAATCAGCTGTTTTCAGGATAAACTCCTCTCAGCCACTGATACTTCACCAAAGTTAGTTTTAAATCGAATATAAACCCTCCTCTTTCTGTCTTTATTCGGATTTTGGTAAATCAAACGCCCGATTCTGTGCTGATTCAGCCCCCTGTGAGCTGGAGCTTCCCCGGATAAAGACACCGACCTCTCCGACAATCGCAGTCCCTCCTGCCCGCTCTGCCGCCGCCTCTCTCGGGGTCACTCCTCCTCCGG
>NW_023665769.1:5464-7344 GCF_001649575.2 Kryptolebias marmoratus | reverse complement strand
GGCCGGGCACAGGGGACAGGCCGCCGGGCTGCCGCCGGGCCGACGCTCCGCGCAGGCCGGGCACTTCTTCGTCCCGCTCTCCGGGGGGTTGGGCCCGGACCGGCACCCGGCGGCTCCGGCGCCGGGCGCTAACCGGGACACGTCGGCGGCGGTGCCGGTCGGACTGGAGAGATGTTCGGCGAACCCCGCGGTCGCCATCTTTCCTGGTGAGTCTTCTCTCTCCGCTCCGCTCTCAAAACAAACCCCGCCCCGCCGCCGGAACAGCGCGAGCGCTGGGTGGACGCGCGTGCAGCCCGCCAACCGCGGCGCTGGGAAGCAGCGGCGCGAGCCTCCTGTGACAGAAGTGCGATTTCAAAATAAAACCAGAGGCTTTTATTACGTAACAGAAACACAACACAGCACAACAAAATAACAACACAACAATAACACATAACAGAACTCGCCTTTTCATCGGATTTAAGTCTTCCTCGGGTTTAGGTTTAAAGTTAGTTAGAGTTAGATTAAACTTAAACTTGACCTTAGTTTAAACAACTTGTTTGCAGGTCATGTTCACATTTAAACTAACTCCTTCTTCAGGCCAAGTTTAAGATCAACTTTTCCTCAGGTTAGCTTAGGTTTAAACTAACTTAACCTCAGACTGAGGTCAGGTTAAAACTAACTCCTCCTCAGATTGAGTTTAGGTTTAAAGAAACTCTTCATCAGATTTAGTTGAGATTTAAATTACCACCTTGTCAGCCATCTTCAGACAAAGAAAAGCTTCTTCAACCCAACTTCTAACGTCATCTTTCTGTCATTAAAACAAACTCAGAGAAATATTTGTTACATCTACTGCAGCCCCAGCTGTGTATCATGGTGCTCTTTAGTTTTATTATATGTTCATTTATAAAAGGTTTTCTACAAACAAACAGAATTTTCTTTGTCTCCTCAATGTAGAAATGAGGTGACATGTTTTATTTTGAAAGGCTCAGTATTTTCCGGTTCTGGCTGCGTGAACCGGAAGCCGGGACGTTCACGGCAGGAGGACTCGTGACAGCGCCGGGGGGGACGTAAGGCAGGTAACCTCAGTCAGACAGCGGAAATAAACGGAAAGAAGCAGAAATGTGATGATTTGAAAGCGAATCTCAGAGTTTGTGTTTCGTGTCAAACTGCGCTCAGCGCGTCTGTGGGGTACAGGTGATTCCAGGTGTTTCCAGGTGTTTCCCAGCCTGCAGCTGTCTGTTTTTATTTAAATCAATAAGCCGAATTCACTGTGAGGGTTTGCAGTCTGTAATGGACCCATGCTGGTTCAGACAGCAGTAACTGGATCCCCGGAGAACCGAGGAAAGTCTAAAAACACAGAGATTCTCTGTCAGGTTCTGCAGCGCCTCCTTTCTTTGTGGATTTCAGGGTTTTCTGTTTTTAAAAACATTCTTCTCTAAAGCTTCATGTCTGAGGGAATAAGAAAGCCTTGGATATTTAGAAACCTCCTAAAAAAGATCAAAATTGTTTATTTTCAACTGATGTTTCATAAAAGATTGTTAAATATCTGTTAATGTAAGGGTAACGTCTCTGGTAATCATGAAGTCTGGTTTTAATAAACAGAATGTTTGAGCCGGATGAACTGTGAACGTTTGTTTTCTGTTCTGGTCCGGTTTCAGTTCTGGATGCAGGCCGGCAGGCCCCTGGTGGAGGTGGTCCGCCTGGGCCTGGTGTCTTACCATGAGGGTCTGCAGCTGCAGCAGCTCTACATAAACCGGCTCCGGTCCGGCCCGGCCCACGCCTTGGCCCACAGCCCGGCCCACGCCTCGGCCCAGGCCCCAGCCCACGCCTCGGCCCACGCCCCGGCCCACGCCCCGGCCCACGGCCCGGCCCACGCCTTGGCCCACGCCCCGGCCCACGCC
>NW_023665769.1:0-3917 GCF_001649575.2 Kryptolebias marmoratus | reverse complement strand
GTCTGGGTCGGAGACAACAAGATCTGCGCCATCGGTGGGCCAGCCCTGCCGGTTCAACCTCAGGAGACTCATCCAGCTGTTAGCTGCTGGTTTAACCTCAGGAGAGTCATCCAGCTGTTAGCTGCTGGTTTAACCTCAGGAGAGTCATCCAGCTGTTAGCTGCTGGTTTAGCCTCAGGAGACTCATCCAGCTGTTAGCCTCAGGTTTAGCCCCAGGAGAGTCATGTTTTTGTCCTCTGCGTGTGTTTGTGTCGTGTCGGTCAGTTTCTTTGTTGTGTTTGCTCTCGCCTGCAGGAACTTTCTGACGGTTTCTTGACTCTCCAGCTCCAGTCCGAACTCGTCTCTAAACGCCTGTCCTGTGTGTGTCTGCGTAGGGTGGAACAGCCTCAGGTAGACAACCAATCGAATGTGTTGTTGTTGTTTTGTCGTCAGGAATCCACTGCGGGCGTTACGTCACGTCTCACGGTTTGGCTCTGAACTGTAACACCGACCTGTCGTGGTTCGGTCACATCGTACCCTGTGGCATCGAAGGGAAAGGCGTGACGTCGCTGAGCCGCGAGCTGCAGAGAGACGTCAGCGTGGAGGAAACCGTCCCTCACCTGCTGGACGCCTTCAGGGAGCATTTCACCTGTGACATCATTGAATAAAACTCAAAACTCCACCAACTTATGCCTTCATTGATCAAAAAGTGCAACAGAAATCAGTCTGACAAAGCCTCAGGAGGTTTGCAGTCCACTCACAGAACCTGTCAGGTCCAGAACCCGTCCTGGTTCTAAAGGATATGAACCTCACTTGTTCCAGCATGTCACTGAAGACAGAAGTTTCATTTTGTCTGGAAAGCTGCCCGAGCTGAAGCAGCACTGCACCGGAAGTGATTTTATTCTTGATTTATTATTTTTAAAGATTAGGTCTCTTAGTACTTATTTTAAAACTATATTTATATTAGTGGGATTTAATAAGTAACGTAAAAAGGGGGGAAAGACGTTTATTTTGAAGGATAAAAATAAAAGTCAATTGTTTTGGGCAACCGGAAGTGGTTTTTGTTACCGGTACGGGTGTTTTTGGTGTTGGCGAAATTTGTGAATCGTTTTAATAAAAAGAAATAAATACAAAAAAAAAAATTCAGTATATTTTATAAAACGTGTCTTTGTGTTGTCACAGCGGAATCCTCCCGGTACCGGTCCGTCTCCGGTAATATGTCACCGTGTAGCCTTAGCGGCTTTAGCTAGCTGTAGCTTCAGGGAACCGGAAGAGGCGGGGCCACAGTCGACGCGCAGCCGCAGTAACAACAACCCGACGCTAGTGTCCGGCGAAGACTGAGCAGCCAGCTTCGGTCCACCTGTTCGCTCCTGTCTGATGGCCGAGCTGTAGCCTGGTCCTGTCGGTTAGCATGGAGGACACCGGAGCCCCCGGGGACCTGAACGCCAACATGAGATGTCAGAGCACCGGGGACCCACAGCTGGACAAGGCGGTGCACCAGTGGTTGACCTGGGACAGGGTAAGTGTCTGCTGGCCCCGGGCTGCTGGAGGTAGCTACCTGAGCGACTGTTATCCCAGAAAACTTGTCTCTCCAAGACAGATATTCCCGTGGGGTTAATCAAGTAGATTCTGTTCGGAAAAGCTTCGGTTTTAACGCGACACCGCCTGAGCAGGAACCAGAACCAGAACCAGAACTGAAGCTCGTGTTTTCTTTAGAAGCAGCGGAGTGAGATCCGACTGGAACCTGAAAGAACTGAACATAACCCGGTTATTTTTGGTGAAAGCTCCTGGGTTGAACAGGAGAGGTTAGTCCGGGTCAGACCGGGCCGAGCTTCGGTTCGGTCTGCAGACTAATAATCTGGGTCATCAGGTTTACTGCAGGGTGACTCAGCTGTTAACTGCAGTCAGTTACTGCCAGCGTCTGCTTCAACCAGCAGCAGGTCCAGTCCCCGAGAAACATCTGGAACCAGGGTTATTAATCCCCGAGAAACATCTGGAACCAGGGTTATTAATCCCCGAGAAACATCTGGAACCAGGGTTATTAATCCCCGAGAAACATCTGGAACCAGGGTTAATAATCCAGAGAAACATCTGGAACCAGGGTTAATAATCCCCGAGAAACATCTGGAACCAGGGTTAATAATCCAGAGAAACATCTGGAACCAGGGTTATTAATCCCCGAGAAACATCTGGAACCAGGGTTAATAATCCAGAGAAACATCTGGAACCAGGGTTATTAATCCCCGAGAAACATCTGGAACCAGGGTTAATAATCCAGAGAAACATCTGGAACCAGGGTTATTAATCCCCGAGAAACATCTGGTACCGGGCTGCTCCATCTTTGATCAGCTGCAGTTCAAACAGAAAGATGGCCGATCGCGGCAGCCTCCCGGTCAGTTGTCCCCCTAGGTGTGGTCAGAGCTGTTAGAGAGGACAGGTACGCAGCCAAGAAACCTTTGGGTTTCTGTCTTTGTCCTCTGAGCTGAAAGACGTCAGGACGAGGACAGGCAGACCAGGACTGCTTTGTACGACGGTCCTGACTGATATCATCTATTCCATAATCCCATAATCCCACCTTCAGAACCAGCAGGGATAGGATTTATCAGAACCAGGATGGGAGGGTCCATTGGCCCGGACCAGCTGAGACCACTGGAGTGATGGTTTTCTTCTTGTGTCCCGTAGAACCCTTGGACCCGGGCTCAGGTGGACTCTCTGGTGGCGGCGGGTCGCCTGGACGACCTGAGGTCCAGACTCTGCAACAGCCTGAGCTTCGGTACCGCCGGACTCCGAGCACCGATGGGAGCCGGGTTCAATCGGATCAACGATCTCACCGTCATCCAGTCCACACAGGTGAGACCGGTCCGTGCACCAGAACCACACAGGTGATCTGGTTCATACACCAGAACCACACAGGTGATCCAGTCCGTGCACCAGAACCACAGGTGGTCCGGTCTAACCTGCTCGGTCTGTTCTGCAGGGCCTGTACTCGTACCTGTGCAGGTGTTTTGCTGAGCTCAGCAGCAGAGGAGTGGTTGTTGGATTCGACACCAGGGGTCAGGAGGAGAGCGGCTGCAGCAGTCAGAGGTAAACGGCACCAGAACCAAACATTAAGAACAAAGGAGGAGTCTGAGAACTTGGTTCTGGAGGAGCTCCTGCAGCTGTTGGATCCCCTCCACAGCTGCAGGAGCTCCTCCAGAACGTTACCAGAGAAAAACCCGGTTCTGTTCGGGTGAAACTGTAAACAACAACAACAACAGTGTGACTGAGGAGTAAAAGTCTGCAGAACTGATAACATATACACTGATCAGCCATAAGATTATGACCATCGTCAGTTTGATTACCTGGTCACCATGATTACCTGTCAGTGGGCGGGGTCTACGGGGCAGCAGGTAAACTTCCTGTTCCTGGAAGTTATCAGAAGCAAAAAATAAATAAATAAAAGTCTTAAGGATCTGAGAGCCTTTCAGCAGAACCCAGCAGCTGGGTCAGAACATGTCCACCCGCAGCTCTGTGGGATGTTCCTGGTCTGCACGGGTCAGAACCGACCATAACTGGTCCAAGGAAGGACAAATGAACCTCAGGCGGGGCCATGGGTACTGAAGGCTGGCTCCTGTTGTTCTGATCCAGTAGAGGAGCTGTCTCATGGTTCCTGTTGGTTCAGAACCCACAGACCGGCCCAGTTTCACCACATCAGAACTGGACCACTGGTGACCATCATGTGGTCAGAACCTCAGACCCTCCGAGTTCACATGAGGACACGGGTCAGAACTGATCAGAAAAGAGGGCCCTGCTGAACATCAGGGTGGTCATATTGTTTTGGCTGGTCGGTGTAGCTGCGGGTGATGTCTTTTCAAGGTGCAGTTCTCCAGCTTGGCCACTAGGTGTCAGTACCATCCTCACTGCACCTTAAATCTGCAACAGTCAAGGTTTCAGTCCTGT
>NW_023665768.1:87345-89379 GCF_001649575.2 Kryptolebias marmoratus | reverse complement strand
GTTCGGATATGGAAGCCCTTCTTGGACTATGCTGAAGGACACGTATCCACCATCTTGTCTCAAGCTTTTACAAATGCTTAGATGTGATCGACACAATGTCGGAAACATGTGTGCCCCCTCACCCCCCCTGTCTTTTCTTTTCTTTTCTGTCTCTTATGGACTGGACTGTTGAGCTCTTGTTTTGTTATATGAACCAGAACCAGAACCTGAACCTCAGAGAGCTGAGCAGAAACCAAAGACCTGAAGCAACGCTGGAAAGAAGAGTGGGCCACGACGGTCCAGAACCAGGAACCCACTGAGAGTTCTGCTGCTGGAGGAGGTTCTGCTGGGTCAGAAGCTGGGACCAGGTTCTGTTGTAGAACCTGATAAAGTCCAAATCAGTTTGACCGGGTCTGATCCAGAAAAGCCTAAAACTGAAACTGGACGTTCTTTATAAAGATATTCTTATTCCCTTTGTTTCCTTCTGTAAATCCCTGTTCTTCAGTTGGGTTCTGTTGGGTTCAGTTGGGTTCTGTTGGGTTCTGTTGGGTTCTGTTGTGTTCTGTTGGTTTCTGTTGTGTTCTGTTGGTTTCTGTTTGGTTTCTGTTGGGTTCTGTTGGTTTCTGTTGGGTTCAGTTGGGTTCTGTTGGTTTCTGTTGGGTTCAGTTGGGTTCTGTTGGGTTCAGTTGGGTTCAGTTGGTTTCTGTTTGGTTCTGTTGGGTTCTGTTTGGTTCTGTTGGGTTTTGTTGGGTTCTGCCGGCCATCTGTGGTTGTTTGTCTCTAACTCCTTCTCAGCTGTTCTGACTGGCTGCTCGAACCCGAACGGTCAGAACCTCGGGTACCTGGTTCGTTGGCACTCGTGGATTTCTGGGCTTTTATCTCTTAATGAAGAAACATTTTTGGATTTATGGCAGCCTGCATATTCTGCTCCTCATCCCACCAATCAGCAGTTATGGTTCGACAAAAAAATGCTTGTTTTTGTGTCTCTGCAGAAAACTGAAATATTCTTCCTGGTTCTTATTTCTTTTAAATACTGATGGCCTCCATCAGAGGGTCGCCAGTGCAGAGATGACAGGAAACACATGAAGCAACACATTTCTATGAACTGACTCAAAGTGTAGATGTTGAGATATTTGCTGCTCGGCTTTTATGGGTTTATCTGAGTGTTCGGTGGAAACTCGTATCTCCTTCCGGAGGTTTTATGTTCTGTTGAAACTCAGAGCTGCAGGAGTTTGATCTCTGAGGAGCTAAAAGTCTTACAGCAGCCGGTTCATGTAAAATAATCAAATCTGACAAGTTTTTTGAAGCTCATTTAAACAGAGTTCAGGATGGAACCACATTCATCTCAGTTTGTTTCTCTGATGTTAAAAACAGACAAACAAACAGCTGAAGCCTAAAATAAGTTGTTGTGAAAAGGAAACCAGGCAGCAGCCGGGAGTCGTCCTCCGTCCTGTTTTTACAGGACAGCGGGATGAAACGTGTCACAAGTGTTTGTGCACGTGACTCAGAATAAACAAAGCTTTCAGCTCCTGAACATAAAAGCTTTTTATTATAGAGGAGGAGGAAACTGATGTGAACATAAAAGAAAAGTCGTGTCGGAGTCAGATTTTTTTCTCTGTTTCTTCAGCTTTTATGATGTTGGAACACGCTGAGATCCACCGGAGACAAATTAAAAGATTAGAGTTTGGTTGTTTTACCCGACTGAGCCGAGAACCTATCTCTTCTGTTCTCACTTCAGCTTTCTGACTCAAGAATTTCTCTTCAGGTTCAGTCAAATCTGCGAATAATTACTGAAAAAGAGCCAGAAAAGTTCTGTTCTGATGATTTCTAATGTCACCTCAGTGAGGCTGGGCCTGAGAAGGACAACTCCAAACCAAACAAAATAGTAGCTGCGTGCAGTCCTGTAGAATCTGGTATCGGTCCGATACCAGACAAACAGAACCAGGGTCTGGGACCCCTGGGTCTGGGACTCCTGGTTCTGGGACCCCTGGGTCTGGGACTCCTGGTTCTGGGACCCCTGGTTCTGGGACTCCTGGTTCTGGGACCCCTGGTTCT
>NW_023665768.1:83467-84997 GCF_001649575.2 Kryptolebias marmoratus | reverse complement strand
TGGGTCTCCTGGTTCTGGGACTCCTGGTTCTGGGACTCCTGGTTCTGGGACCCCTGGTTCTAGGACTCCTGGTTCTGGGACCCTGAAGCGGAGGTTGGCTGTGATGCGAGCGGAGAAGAAGGAAACGTTAGTGGCAGAAATATGCTGAGTACCTGTGATCCAAACGGGCTTTTGGAATCAATAACTTCAAACTCAAAGTAAGAATAAAAGAAACCCGAAACAATCCCAACTGGGTTCAGGACTGAGGAAATCCAAATCTAAATCAGACACCAAGGGAAGTGAAAACAACCACAAAAGGTTTGAAAAATCAGCAGAGAGACTCCAAACAGCCAATAAGTGATAAGATTAAAACTGTCACAAACCAACAGGACAGAAACTCACAGATCCTAAAAAGCATCTTTGTTGATTTGGTTCTTGAAGACAGAATTCTTTGTATTTTTTCAGGTTTTATTAGATTTATTGAGTCTCCTGGTTGTTTTTGCAGGTATGGATCTGAACACCTCCCAACTCCCCACCAACCAGTCAAACTTGAACAGCATCTTCACCAAGCAGGTCCTGCCCCCCCTCTACCTCCTCATCTTTGTGGTGGGCCTGTGTCTGAACAGCGTGGCCGCCTGGATCTTCTTCAGGTTGCCGGCAGACTCGGGTCTGGTGGTCTACCTGAAGAATATGGTGTTGGCCGACCTCCTCATGCTGTCCTCCTACCCCTTCAGGGTGGCAGCGAACATGGGCTTTGGCGGCTGGTACCTCCCAGTGATCATCTGCCGCTACACTGCTGTACTCTTCTACTTCTCCATGTACGTCGGGATCCTCTTCATCGGCTTTATCAGCCTTGAGCGCTACGTTAAGGTGGTCCGCCACAGCCCGTCTTCTTCTGCCTCCTCCTGCAGGTCCAGATTCAACGGGGTGTCCCTGCTGCAGCTCCTGCAGAACCCAACAAACGCTCGGGTGCTGGCACTGCTCACCTGGGGGCTCCTCCTCCTGTCTTCCCTGCCCAATACTATCTTAACGAGCCAGCCGGCCAATGAGCATAACGCCCAGAAGTGCATTCAGCTGAAGACTGCGCTGGGCGTGCAGTGGCACCAGGTGTCCGTGCACTTCAACGTGTCCATGTTCTGGGTGACGTTGGTCTTCGTGGCCTTCTCCTACATTTCCATCGCTCACCAGGTGTACAAAACGTACCACCGCATGCGCCAAGACAACGGCGACATCTGCCGCAGATCCAACCGTAGCATCTTTAGCATCCTGGTGGTGTTCTTCATCTGCTTCGTCCCATACCACGTCTGCCGTGTGCCTTTCACTCTGAGTCAGATGCCGGGGTCAGGCTTCAGCCAGGACGCCCGCTTCCTGCTTTACCAGATAAAGGAGGGGACGCTCTTCCTGTCGGCGCTGAACGTCTGCCTCGACCCCGTGATCTACTTCCTGATGTGTCGGACCTTCAGAGAGTCTCTGCTGATAAAACTGTCAGGAAGAGAAAGAATGAGATCCCTGACGACTGCTCAGAGTCTCAGCAACATCTAGAGGAGAGGA
>NW_023665768.1:82766-83367 GCF_001649575.2 Kryptolebias marmoratus | reverse complement strand
ATCTATCTATCTATCTATCTATCTATCTATCTATCTATCTATCTATCTATCTATCTATCTATCTATCTATCTATCTATCTATCTATCTATCTATCTTTCTGTCTGTCTGTCTGTCTGTCTGTCTGTCTGTCTGTCTATCTATCAATCGATATAAATATATATGTATCAGAAAAATGCATAACATACTAACTAATGATGCTTCATAATAAATGGAGATTGTTGTGTCAAAAAGTAAAGTTAACTAAACTACTATTTGTGATCCGTTCACTGACAAAGTGTTTAGTTTGACTTCAGTTCAGACTTCATTTCAGACTTCATTTCACAGAAAAATTAGCAGTTTCAGATCTTCAGTGTTTGTTTCAGCAGAAGATCCTCTTCCTCCTCTCTGCTGGACTCCTCTTCCTCCCATTCTGCAGCATCGATGGACGACAAGACCGAGGCAGGCCTGTAGCTGCTGCAGAGTCAACAAACCTTCTACTGGATTTCCCTTTAGAGTCAACTAAAGCCCAACAAGAACCAACGACAGGTCCAGGCCTGCGGGGGGCGCTGCAGGAGCCAGAAACAACAACAGGTCCAGACCTGCGGGGGGCGCTGCAGGAGC
>NW_023665768.1:77742-79952 GCF_001649575.2 Kryptolebias marmoratus | reverse complement strand
GGGGGGGGGTTAGGGTTAGGGTTGACTAAAATTAGGATGAGGACAGAGACTCAGTCTGAAACACTTCCTGTTATCTGAGGACACTTTTAATTTAGCTTCCCCAGATCTGTGTGCACGAGACCTGTGTGCACGAGACCTGTGTGCACGAGACCTGTGTGCACGAGACCTGTGTGCACGAGACCTGTGTGCACGCTGTGGACTTGGTGATCTCTTTAAAAGACAGCTAAAGACCACAGAGTTCTCTGAGACAGTGGAGGCGCTCTGGTCATGTGACCTTCGCCACCCTGCAGCAGCGGCGGCCATCATGGTGTGTTTTGCCTAAACAGCCTTCAGTAAAGGCTGCCTATGTAAAGAACTGTAGTAATAATAAAATGTATCTAATAATCAAATAAAAATGTCAGAAAGTTGTACTGCGGATGTAGAAACGTCTCCTTTCACAATAAGCAGATTTAATCTTATTTCGCCTTCAGCTCTGCCTGTCTGACAGAACTGAAGCTGATGATCCAACAGGCGAAGGAGCCTCTGAAGCTGTTTATTCGTGAATTAGCTCATAGCTTCTGTGGAATATATTGCTTTACAGGAGTCAGGATGCTGTGCAGGCTGAATCATGCTACAGCCTAATTAATCTGAAAATATACTTTTTAAGTTTAGGTAGAGATTAGATACCAATCACTGCAGTTAACTGCAACTGACCCTGAAGGAGAGCCTGAATGTCCTCCTCTTCTTCAGGTGGAAACTCTGCCGTTTATCAGCGTTCCTCATCTGAAATCGGATTCTTTTCACCTCAGATTTCTGTTTTTATTCCAGACTTCTTCCTCTGGACACCTGAAGAGCAGCTGCTGAAAAAAAAGGTTTGAAATATTTTCATGTTTGCATGTCGATGTGATCAAAGGTCTGTGGTTTTGTGGAGAACATTTCCCATGACACAACCACAAATGAAGCATTTGTGTGAAGCGTTGGGTTCCTGTTCTCTCTCTCGTCAGAATGCAAACGAGCCACAAACTCGTCACATCTGCCTGTTTCCTCTGATTCAGCAGAGAGAGAGAGAGAGCAGGATAAAGCAGGTTGCAACACTCAGAAGGACAAAGTCAGATCCGCTCCTCGTACGGCTCTGTTTGAGGAGAAAACATCTGTATGGACCACACAGCTGCATCTGCATGAGGTGAGAACAGAAAATACTGATGTTTTTCTGCAGAAAGAGCGGGGCAGATTCTCAGAGTTAAAGTTCAGCTTTTTATATCATTAACATGATTATTAATGAAGAGAAAGAATTTCATTATAAAAATGTTTTCTTCTCCAACAGCAAAGTAAAGATATCTGATCATTGCAGCGTGATCAGAACCAGAATGAACCCTCAGATAAGCGGTTCCATCTTTTAGAACCCGAGTCACTGAAGTTTAATGTTGCTTTAGTGAAACTTCAGGATGGTTCTGTTTCACCTGATTTCATCAGAAATGTTTTAGCTGAAACAGAAATGAAAAAGGAACAGCCCAGAATTGATAAAAATAACTTCTGATCCAACAAATAACCTGTGTAAAGAAATGAAAGGACCCAGTTCTTCTTCTCTGGAATTATTTTAATTTCACCCTGAAACTTTTCTTTATTACTTTCAGTTTTCAGACACACTTTGCTTTGTGATCCGATGCAAAGCTGTGGGTTTTATTTTCCTGGTAAATTGTTATGTGCTAAAATAAGACGATTTATTAACTTCCTGTTTACCGTATGGTTGTTTCTGTATCCGAATAACCTCACACCTCACAGCTCCGATAAGAGGAAGACATTTTTCCTTCTCCTTTTCCTAACTTAAAGTATTTCAGATATAAAACAAAGGGTCCACAACAATAAATGGGTTAAATATCTGTCGACTGGGCTTTTCAAGATGGCGGCGTAGCAAGTGGTTGACTTCGTCTAGCTGCGCACCACATGTTCTGTATTTGAGCAGACTACCACCCTCCTTCTAAGATTTCTCAACTAAACGAGGTGATACGATCGCTGATGAACGCTTCTTCGACTTACGCCAACATTATGTCGCCCAAAATTCTTAGGAAAATCAACAAGACCGATGAAGGGGAGTCTAAACTGGCTAGCACAGGTAAAATGGCTAACGCGGAGCTAACTGCTGTGCTACCAGCGGCTGGTGGGGCTGCTGCGCTCGATCCTGCTCTTCGTCAAGTCATTGAGGAAATCACTGGGAACATCTCATCAGTGAT
>NW_023665768.1:72764-77642 GCF_001649575.2 Kryptolebias marmoratus | reverse complement strand
ACACACACACACACACACACACACACACACACATACACATACACACCCACCCACCACCACCACACACACACACCACCACCACCACCACACACACACCACCACACACACACACATACACACACCACCACCACCACACACACACACCACCACACACACACGCACACACACTTCCTGTGGTGCAATACAACAAGTGAAGTTAAAAGCATGCTGCTGGCCCGCTCCTCCTCCTCCTCCTCCTCATTCTGCTCTTCATCATGCCTGTTTCATCAGTTTCTTCCTGACGAACAGGCTGAGGAAGTTTGAACTTTTATCCCCACAGAGACACTTTATGTTTTCCTTTTATGGATGAGCTGAAACTCAAACATCCTGGAGGCGTTTGGGTCATCCCTACAGAAAACAGAAGCAAAGTGAAGCACATTTCAGCAACAAGGCAGCTCAAAGTGCTTCACAGAAGCTATTAAAACACTGCGACAAAAAGCTAAATAAACAACAGAAGCAGATAGAAATTACAGTTGCTCAGAAAAAGAGCATTTCATAAAATGAACGGTCTTTGCTTTAATCAAAGGCAGCAGACCCCTCCATCCAGTAAAGAAGGTAAAACCTAGTTTCCTGACTGGAGATCAGTTTATAGAAACTGGATGATTCTGACTCCAAACAGACACAGATGGAGGATCCAGACATATGGGAAACGTGTAAAGAAATAAACGTGTCTTTATATTTCTGTTTCTGTTTAGCTGACTCCACATGCAACTCAACTCAAACATGTATTTGGATGTTGAAGGTAAACAAGCAGCCTTCAGCCCACAGTCTGTTCTGTTCAGTAAAATATTCATTTACACGTCTCCAGCAGGTATCTGCTTCAGGAAACTGAAAGCGACAACACAAAAGGCGATAAAGAAACAGGTTCATGTCCCCGAGCCTGTGGGCCTGAGGAGGCTGGGATCAGCAGGGAATAATTAGCAGACATCACTGAATTATAAACTTCTGACCTCTGTAAATCAGGACAGGCTGTCAGCGACCTACGGGTCTGTCCCACTGGATTCTGGACTAAATGAACTGCTGAAACGGAAGAAACTGAGGTATAAATTTACTCTAATATAACAATATTGGGTAATTTATCAATTAACCACAGATATTTCTTAATTTATGAAGTCTTTTCTGACAGAGAAAAACTGAAAAGGGCACACTTTCAGTGATTCACTACATATTTTTAAGATTTATAACAAGTGATGGCAAAACCTTGGATTCTTTGTTTGAGTTCTGTCATGAAGTGGGGGGAAGGGGGCGAACCCAGTGCGCAGACGAGATGAAAACCAAACAGAGCATGGGGGGCGACGAGGTACGAACAACCGGAAGGACAGCACATCGAGGAGGCAAGAATACAACAATGAACCAGCAGAGAGGCAGAGAATGTGATCGGGTTTTAAAGACAGGATAACGATGGGAAGTGGGCACAGGTGAGTGATTAGGTGGAGATGGGCGTGGCAGGAAAGCCAGAGACTAGCAGGAAGCAGACACGAGGAACAAGAACTGAACTAAGATAAGGATAAACACAGGAACCAAATAATCCAAACTGAAAACACAATATAAACCCAAACCCTGACAAGTTCAGCTATTTAAGCACCTGTTGATGGTCTGCTGCCATTCTGACAGTATCTAAGCACGCCCACGTCGCCACATGTAGCTCTTCTCAAAATGGCGCCACTAATCCTCATGTTGTTGTTAGCATAGACATTTTTTACTGAACATGTGTACAAAACCATGTGGCATGAAATCAAGTTTAAGGTGTATAATAATAGGATAAGATGGAAGTAATAATGTGTTAGAAGTCAAAAACAAACAGACATGTTCTTCATAAGCATCAAGGAGTCGTACACCATGCTTGCTTTTCATCAGTTTTAAGGCTCTCAGGTGGTTCTTTTACTTTTAAAGGATGAAAAGTTGGGGTTCCTATTTCCCCGTTTACAGGCGAGGATCAGCAGGTTGTTCAGGAGAAGGTCTCTGAGGGTGGTTCCAAACATTATGTCCTCTCTTTTTAAGGGACAGGATAAGAAAAGTTCTGTTCCCATCCAGTGCTGTGAGCACACACTCGAAAAAAAGATGGCCTGTTGTTTCAAAGAAGGTACAGCTGTTAATGTCTACAATCAGTCTTTGTTCTTAAGAGTTCCCTGGATGCAAAAATGTTGTTGAGAATATTAAAATGAACTTCTTTAGCTTTTGGACTTCAGGGGTATTTAAGGTAAGTAGTTCTCCACTTTTTAACTTCTGAGCCAGAAAGCAAATTTATAAAGGACTTCCTGTGTGGTCGTGTTGGAAATAAAAGGTTGGTTAAATGCAGAGAGTTACTTTTTTCCAAAAGGTTTACTCCGTACATTTGAAGTGCAGCTAACTGAAAGTTAGATGTTTTAATGCTTATATTTTGAACAAGAGGAATCGAGTTAAACTGAGTACGCCTGCAGTTTAAATTAGATTTTAAACAAACATCTTCACTGGACAGCCAACCTCCATGGTTAGTTAGGAAATGTCTTATGAACCAAATGCCTTTTTCCATCCAGATTTATTTCTCTGTAGCACATATCTGGTTCTGGCTCCTGCAGTACCCCTGCAGACTTGGACCTGTTGTTGTTTCTGGATCCTGCAGTACCCCTGCAGACTTGGACCTGTCGTTGTTTCTGGATCCTGCAGCGCCCCCCGCAGATCAGGACCTGTCATTGGTTCTGGATCCTGCAGCGCCCCCCGCAGGTCTGGACCTGTTGTTGTTTCTGGATCCTGCAGCGCCCCTGCAGACTTGGACCTGTCATTGGTTCTGGCTCCTGCAGCGCCCCCCGCAGGTCTGGACCTGTCATTGGTTCTGGCTCCTGCAGTACCCCTGCAGACTTGGACCTGTTGTTGTTTCTGGCTCCTGCAGCGCCCCCCGCAGGTCTGGACCTGTTGTTGTTTCTGGCTCCTGCAGCGCCCCCCGCAGGCCTGGACCTGTCGTTGGTTCTTGTTGGGCTTTAGTTGACTCTAAAGGGAAATCCAGTAGAAGGTTTGTTGACTCTGCAGCAGCTACAGGCCTGCCTCGGTCTTGTCGTCCATCGATGCTGCAGAATGGGAGGAAGAGGAGTCCAGCAGAGAGGAGGAAGAGGATCTTCTGCTGAAACAAACACTGAAGATCTGAAACTGCTAATTTTTCTGTGAAATGAAGTCTGAAATGAAGTCTGAACTGAAGTCAAACTAAACACTTTGTCAGTGAACGGATCACAAATAGTAGTTTAGTTAACTTTACTTTTTGACACAACAATCTCCATTTATTATGAAGCATCATTAGTTAGTATGTTATGCATTTTTCTGATACATATATATTTATATCGATTGATAGATAGACAGACAGACAGACAGACAGACAGACAGACAGACAGAAAGATAGATAGATAGATAGATAGATAGATAGATAGATAGATAGATAGATAGATAGATAGATAGATAGATAGATAGATAGATAGATAGATAGATAGATTATTTTTCTCAGAAAACTGATGGCTTAAATGTAAAATTATTGATTAGTTAAATCAATCGAACTGTCAGAGAGATTGAAAATAAATAAATAGATAAATAGTCAAATAAATCATTTGGAATAAAGTGGTAAAATCTGTTTTTGCAATTAATATATTTCCTTTAAAAAAACAAAACATTTTTTTTTTTAAAATAAGACCAGCATTTTTTTCCAGACTCGTTTTTGTTAGTCCGGATCCAGTGAAGAGATCCAGTCCAGGTTTAACCTTTGACCCCGGATCTTCTTCTCTGCCTCGGGTTTTAACTTCCGCTCCACCGTTCGACCGGAAACTGCCTCCAACTCCACCGGATACTGGTTTCCCACATAAAACATGAACTAAGTTCGTATTTCTGTCCTGTTTTCAGAAACATTAGGTCTTCAGAGGATGTCTGCTCCCGCGAGGAGCGGAGAAATTATCCACCTGAATGTTGGCGGCAAAAGGTGAGCCGATGCTAAAAGCAATGCTAACCGAGCGGCGTCCATTATCGGACAGAAGTATTTCCATCTGTTTTTGACCGGAAAGCTGTTTTATTCAAACCTGCAGTGTTTTCTTTACGTGGAACAAACACTTTCTGACGCAGAAACTTTAGCTGTTTTGCGAAAGAAAACTTCTGCTGTTATTGATTTCCTTCAGCTCGTACCCTAAGCTTGTCATGACATCTGAAATGTTATCAAAAATAAAAATAAACTGTTGAGAAGTAAGGTCACAAAATTAAATCGAAGTTTAATTCCTCTCCGTCACTTTAACCAGCTGTGTTTATATATAACGTAATTAAGTTATGCTTAAATTTATTAAAATTAATGAGGAATTTAAAGTGGAATGGCTGTAGGCGTTTCCTGTCCGATAATGGAACTGGGAAGTTGACGTTAAACCCGGCAGTTCAGGTGCTCATTGGCCTGTAGAACCATGAAGGACCATGAAGGACCCGGGTCCGGTCCGGGCAGCCGTGGGGGGCCTGGCCCCGACCGGTTCTGGACCATCTGTCGGGTTTGACCGGGCAGATAGGACCTGGTTTTACTGCTGATAGACAGAAACCGGGTCAGCCATCAGAATCACTTGATGTTGTTCAGTTTCATCCAAACTCAGAACATTTCACTTTCTGCTGCTTTTCTGATCCTGTTTTTGATCCAAAAGTCAGTGAAGGAGAGTTAAATGTTTGTTTGTTTGTTTGTTTGTTTGTTTACAGGTTCAGCACCTCCCGACAGACGCTCACCTGGGTTCCTGACTCCTTCTTCTCCAGGTTTGACTCCAAAACCAAACCGTCTAAACTTTAACCAGTTTGAGTTAACCCCACAGACAGACAGACAGGGAGGCAGGCCGGGAGACAGACAGGCAGCGAGAC
>NW_023665768.1:65069-69558 GCF_001649575.2 Kryptolebias marmoratus | reverse complement strand
CTGCTGCTTGTTGTTGTTTATCTAACTGCTGCTTGTTGTTGTTTATCTAACTGCTGCTTGTTGTTGTTTATCCAACACCTGCTTGTTGTTGTTGTTTATCTAACTGCTGCTTGTTGTTGTTGTTTATCTAACTGCTGCTTGTTGTTGTTTATCTAACTGCTGCTTGTTGTTGTTTATCTAACAGCTTGTTGTTGTTTGTGTTGTTGTCCTCAGCCTCCTGAGCGGTCGGATCTCGACTCTAAAGGATGAAACCGGGGCGGTGAGTTCGGCCATCTTGGATCTGATTTTGATTCGTTGGATCTGTTTGTTTATTTTGTTTCTTTTCTCCTCAGATCTTCATCGACAGAGACCCCTCGCTGTTCGCTCCCATCCTGAACTTCCTGCGGACCAAAGAGCTGTACCCTCGCTCCATCAACGTGCACATGCTCGTGCACGAGGCCGAGTTCTACGGCATCACGCCGCTGGGTGAGACGCAGGAAGTCAGATGGCTCTTTTTTTTGTCCAGCAGCAGCAGAAAGGATTTATCCCCTCTGACCTTTGACCTCCCGCCTCCTGGTGACAGTTTGAACCCAAAGTGTCTGATGTAGAGTTGTTTCTAGTGGTTCCTGAAACACCGAGCGGAGCTGCTGAGACTTTTTGTGAGTCCGTCGGGTCCGTCGGGTCAGAACCTGACCTGTTCAGAGTTTGTTTCTGGTTCCTTCAGTTCTGCTCACTGACATGAAACTTCAGAGACATGAGGAAGATGAGGCTGTAGAAGAAGAGGATGATGATGAAGATGAAGCTGTAGAAGAAGATGATGAGGAGGATGAAGATGAGATGATGAGGAGGATGATGTTGAAGCTGTAGAAGAGGATAATGATGAAGAAGAGGAGGAGGAGGAAGAAGATGGAGCTGTAGAAGAGGATAATGATGAAGAAGAGGAGGAGGAGGAAGAAGATGGAGCTGTAGAAGAGGATAATGATGAAGAAGAGGAGGAGGAGGAAGAAGATGGAGCTGTAGAAGAGGATAATGATGAAGATGAAGAGGAGGAGGAGGATGAAGATGATGAAGCTGTCAGCTTCTGTCGGGTCTTTGTTGATTTTCTGAGTTTTTTTAAGTCATAAAAGCAACAAAAACAAAAATGTTCTGGAACAAGAAGTGAAAAAGTCCAGAACTCCTGACCCGTCTGGATCAGAACTTTTAGTTTTTGTTTGTTTGTTTGTTTTCAGTTCGTAAGCTGCAGCTGTGTGACGAGTTGGACCGGTCCTCCTGTGGAAATGTTCTGTTCAACGGTTACCTGCCCCCTCCAGGTAACACACCTGGACCCGCGCGGGTTCTGAGTCCACAAACAGACCAACAGAACCTGCAGTTCTGGGTTCTGTTTGTGCTCAGATCCAGTAACTTCTGCTGAATCAGAACCAGAGTTTAAATTTGGACCTGACTGGTTCTGGTGTTCTGTGTTGGCCCAGTGTACCCGGTGAAGCGTCGGAACCGTCACAGCGTTGCCGGGCCTCAGTTCATGGCGGGTCGGGTTGTTCCCATGGAGAGAGCGCCAGTCAGACGCAGTAACACCATGCCGCCCAACCTGGGGACCTCTGGGTTTCTGGGTCGGACCGGAACCGAGGAGAGGCCGTCTGCAGCCGGGTCCTTGGATCCGGGCCTGGTTCGGATCATCTGTGGCCATCATAACTGGATCGCCGTGGCGTACAATCAGTTTGTGGTCTGCTACAGGTAAACATCTGGTCCAGGTTCTGATCCTGTGAGGGTCCGGTTCACAGATCGGACCTGATTGTTCCCATTCCACCGCCTGTATGGCTTTGCAGCTTCCTCTTTTCTTCTGTCTCATAAAAACATGACATGGAACGATAGATTGGGTCTAAAATCAGTGTTTTCTTCTGTTTATTCCAGCTTATATTGTTTAATATAGTTTCCCATTTCTTCCAATGTTTGAAAAATACCTTTCTCTTTAAATTGACTTAGTTTTTTCATTTTGTAAATCTCTCCTATCTGGGCCAATGAAAAGGAAAACAAAATGCAGTCAGTAGGTGGATACCTTTGGGATATTCTTGGAGCGGCTAGGAAAAAGGCAATTACAAACAAACAGAAGGAACCAGCCGCAAAGTTAAACCCTTACAGTTGATCAGACTAATTTCTTTTTATTGGAAATATTTTTAACTTTAAGTTTATCGGTTAATAAGATCTCGTTTCATTCCTCACTAATTTTCCGGTTGCTGTTCCTTTTTCCTTCCTGGAATCGGTTTCAGCAGAAATTCCTCCCTTGAACAACAAAAATCCAACACATCTTGACATGAAGCAGCATCAGTTGGACTAATTCTAATAAATTAGTTTTTTGTGTCCTGAAACTTAACCTCCTGTAAAAGTCCAGAAACCTGCTGCTAACATCCTAAAGTCTGAAAACTGTCTGTAAACAGGATCAAATCTCCTGTTTCCCGATGGAAGAGGAAATCTCTCCTGATCCCCTCGACCCAGACTGGACACGTTCCTGGTGTACAGGAGGGGTTTCTGAAAGCAGCTGCTGCAGTCAGATTCTCCTCATCTTGTTGAGTCGTTCCCAGTAGAAGAAACCCGGACCAGCTGAAGTTTGTCTTTTTCCCGCCTGTTTTAGGGTGAAGGAGTCGACGGGCTGGCAGCAGGTCTTCACGTCTCCTCGCCTCGACTGTATGATCGACAGAGTCGCGCTCAACGCCAAAGTGATGGGTGGCTCGCTGGGAGACAACGACAAGATGGTGGCCGTCGCCTCGGTGACAGAGATCATCCTGTGGACCATCTGCCCGGACGGCAACGGGACCGAGATCGGTACGGGTCGCTGCGTTCGAGCAGTTTTCACATTCAGACGCTTCTGAGAGGAACAAAACCTTCAGTTCTGTCCAAAAAAAGGTTCTTTTTGTTTAGAAGTCAGTCCAGAAACAGGTTTTTGAAACGCAAACGTCAGAAGGTGACGTTTAATGAGAACAAAATAAAACGGTGAAACTCGGTCAGCATATCTGACTTCTCAACAAGCTTATGCACGTCCAAAAAAAGCCTGTGTGAGATAGCTACAGTGTGCAGGAAGGCCAAAATACCAGAAACTCACATTTCTAGATTCTATGCTTTTAACATGTGTTAGTAAATTTAAATGGAATAATAATTTTAACAACAAAACTATATTTTCTCTGTTTAAATATTTTGCTAACACCAATAAATTAGCCACTAATTGGCTAAACGGAGGGAAATGAATCTGCTGTGTTGAACATCTGGGAAAGATCGGCTTGCCCTGATTCCTCGGGATTCAGACTCGGATCGTCCTCTTCTCGTGGATCTTAAACACACACGACTCGTTTCCGTTCGTCCCGCAGGCGTCTTCAGCCTAAACGTCCCGGCAGAGGCTCTCTTCTTCGTTGGTAACCAGCTGATCGCCACCAGCCACACGGGGAAGGTCGGGGTCTGGAACGCCGTGACCAAACACTGGCAGGTGGGCGGAGTCACGCTCAGGTTTTGTAATCTGCAGGCAGAAAGCAGTAATCTTATAATGGAACTATTATATTTACAGTTTTACAAGATCTTAGAGGTTAATCGATATGGGCAGGTTGAACCGAGTTGACTCATGAGATATTTTGCTAACAGACACATACAGGTAGTTACATTATTGCCCATTGTTTGGTAGCAGGTGATAGAAAGAAGCGGTCACTCCTCCATGTTTTAAGGTGTGCCAGGCCACAGAAACAAATATTGATCCATGTTTCAGCAGATTTTCCTGTCAGGGTGAGGAAAGTTTCTTCTTTGTAATTAAATGAATGAAAGAATCGCTGTGGCCTTCATCGTGAGGATGGAAGTCCTCATTCCTGTCAGACATGAATTTAATTATAGTTGAACTGATCAAACACCTCCGGTCTGAGTCAGCTGGTCTCTGTGGTTTCTCTGCAGAACCAGGATGTGGTTCCCATCAGCAGCTACGACACTGCAGGCTCCTTCCTCATCCTTGGCTGCAACAACGGATCCATCTACTACATAGGCAAGACCCTCTTGTGCTCTCCTCTCACACCGTTTCCTGCTAGAACCTGAGCAACAAGTTCCCTCTGTAAAAGAAGCCGTTAGCCTGTTTGAAACTCAGCTTTCTGCTGTTTCTTTGTTGGTCAGATGTTCAGAAGTTTCCTCTGAGGATGAAGGACAACGATCTGCTGGTGACGGAGCTCTACAGAGACCCGACTGAAGATGCCATCACTGCTCTCAGCGTCTACCTGACCCCCAAGACCAGTAAGGGACCGAACAATCAGCAACTGTTCCTACGTCAGAGGATGCTGCTGAAACCTCTGATGTTCTGTCAGGTTGGATCAAACGTCTGATTTAATTAATAGCAGATTGGATCTGTTCAGGTGACAGTGGGAACTGGATCGAGATCGCATATGGGACCAGTTCTGGGACGGTTCGAGTCATTGTTCAGCATCCAGAGACAGTTGGTTCAGGACCGCAGCTCTTCCAGACCTTTTCTGTCCACCGCAGCCCCGTCACC
>NW_023665768.1:62065-64969 GCF_001649575.2 Kryptolebias marmoratus | reverse complement strand
TCACTTCGGAACCAGCTGGTCTCAGGTCCTTGTTGCTGGCAGTGGTTTCTTCTTCTCTTGTCTGATTCTCCCGTGTGCTTCCTGTCAGTTTGCGCCGACAACAACCATGTTCGAACGTGGACGGTGACTCGCTTCAGAGGAATGATCTCCACCCAGCCTGGATCCACGCCGCTCACCTCCTTTAAGATCCTCAGTCTGGACGACGTTGATGGGCACGGAGGCTGCAGCGCTGGGACGGAGATCGGTAAGAACGGAAACAAGCTCGGACTGGAAAGTTCGGTTTATGTGGCTGATGTTGGAACGCTCAGGGGGTCCTGTTTGTTTCAGGTCCATACGGAGAGAGAGACGACCAGCAGGTATTCATCCAGAGAGTTGTCCCAGATACCGATAAACTCTACATCCGGCTGTCGTCCAATGGAAAGAGGTGAGGGACAGCTTATGAACTCAGATTTGTTTGCTTAGTAGAAGTGATCAGTGTCTTTAAACTAGTGTTTGAATGTCAGAGAATATCTTTCTATGACTGATGATGATGTCATCATTAATTATATTAGTTAACTAACTAGCAACAACTAATGGATCTGTTCACCTGCTCTGTTAGACCTGTTCAGTGCTTCCAAATATTTACTTACTGTAGAACCATCAACCTGAACCTGTGGGACCATCAGAACCTTCTGCTGCTCACGGGTCAAGAAGTTCTGTTTTCACTCAGAGACTGTTGGTCTGAGGCTTACTTTTTACTCTGTGGTGGGAATCACCATGGCAACCAGCAGCTTCTATATTACCCAGCATGCTTTTCTTCCTCCTGTGTTTCCATCATGGCCGCCCTCACAGATCCTTCCTGTTGTCTCTAATCAGAGCTTTGATGTTCAGGAGGATTCAGAGGAACAGGAAGAGGACTGGACCTGGAGTTTCACAATAAAGCTGTGTGTGTGTGACAGGGTGTGTGAGGTGCGCTCGGTGGATGGGACCTCCATCACAGCCTTCATGGTCCATGAGTGCGAGGGTTCCAGTCGGATCGGCTCGCGGCCCCGGCGGTACCTGTTCAGCGGTCACGGTAACGGCAGCATCCAGATGTGGGACCTGACGACCGCCATGGAGATTGCCGGGAAGGTGGACATCAGAGGTCAGAACCTTCAGAGCCCTCAGAGCGTTTCCTGCTCTGTAATTGGTCAGTGAATGACTGATGGGTGTGGTTTCATTCTGACAGCTCTGGGCGGGCCGACGGAGGAGGAGCTTCTGGAGCTGCTGGACCAGTGTGACCTGGCTCTGACCCGAACACCTGACACCACCCCGAGAGCGTCCACCTGCAGGTCCGAACAGATCGCTTCGTTAAGCAATCAGAAACCTCCATGTTGTTCTTGTTGTTTAGTGATGTCACTTCCTGTCTCTGCAGCCTTCACTCTCAGCTCAGTGACGGGTTCCGGTCCGAGCGGCTCCACTTAGCAGGAGGACGAGGAGCAGCCGGAGCTTTGGGCTCGTCTGCTTCGCTCTGCGGCAGCCTCTCCCGACAGGCTCCGCCTCCAGTGATGCTCAACAAACCCACCAGAGACTCCGCCCTTTCGGTTGGGCTGCAGAGTTTCCCTAGCTCCGCCCACAGCCAGAACGCCAGCCCCCGCCCTCCTAGACACCTCCTGGACCGGGACAGAGAGGCGGGGTCTGTCCGCCGGGGAAGCTTCGTGGAGCGCTGTCAGGAGCTCGCCAAAGGGTCAGAGGTCACAGCGGGCTTAGGATTCGGGGCCCCGCCATGGTCAGACGGCATGAGGCGGAGCGTTGCTGTGTGCAGTGAGCTGGAGGCCAGATTTGGCCTCAGGACCCCCACCAGCTTCACCGCGTCTCCTGGAGCTCGCCACTCACCTGGAACGCCACCGTCTCTATCTTCATCACCATCACCCTCCTCTTCATCACATCGCAGGGTGCCGCCCACCTCCCCAACGAGCCCCACCCCCACCGTAACAAGCCCCTCCTGCTCTCTGACACCTGCATCGCCTCGCCGTGGCGCCACAGCGTCGTCTTCTGATGCTTCAGTGTCACCTGAGAGCCTGGCAGGTCCAGACGCCGCTGCCGCCGTCACCGGAACGCCATCCAGCCCCAAACCACACATGAACGAAACCAGCTTCTGATTGGCTGAGAGAGACAGAACCAAACAGGCTTCAGAGTTCTGCTGAAGTGGGTAACCATGGTTACTTCCTGTTTACAGGTTTCTGATCCAGGATCAGAGACAGTTGAAGAAGATCTCATCCTGAAGTTAATCGTTAAAACTTTCCAGAACCAAACCAGGTCCAGAAATCAGGACCAGGGTCAAAGTTCAGTGTCAGCAGAGACCCTTGGGTCCAGGTTTGGTTTTTGAACAAGAAATCTGCATCGTCTTCATCACGTTTCTCAGGAGACGAGGAAGACGCGGAACACCAGGTGAGGAAGAGGAGATCCTTTAGTTTGTACTCAAGATTCATAGATACTCAACCTGAAAACTTTCTGATTTCCCATCAAGCCTGCGAGTTTATTTTTACTTTGTTTCCTGAAGTGAAACCTCTGCAGAACTGATCCGGATCTCAGGAAGGAACCCAGGAACTGAGTACTGTTCTACTCAGAACTCAACATCTAATCATTCGTTGATTATTAGACTGTTGTTGCGTGAAGGACAAGTAGATGAAGCTTCAGAAGATTTCAGATCCAAGCTGCAGCAGATCAGTCTTCCTCCTGTAAAGTGATGAAGACAAGTTTCTAGCTTCCTGTGAGTCCAACTTTTTCAACTAGCTGCTCTGATGGTGCGTTCAATGTCCCGTCAAACTGATGGTTAATCAGGCTCTGATGGTGCATTCAATGTCCCGTCGAACTGATGGTTCATCAGGCTCTGATGGTGCATTCAGTGTCCTGTCGAACTGATGGTTCATCAGGCTCTGATGG
>NW_023665768.1:59594-60535 GCF_001649575.2 Kryptolebias marmoratus | reverse complement strand
AAGTCGACTCGTGTTTCCAGGAATTCGACTCGTGTTTCCAGGAAATGGACTCGTGTTTCCAGGAAGTCGACTTGTGTTTCCAGGAAGTCGACTCGTGTTTCCAGGAAATCGACTCGTGTTTCCAGGAAGTCGACTCGTGTTTCCAGGAAGTCGACTCGTGCTTCCAGGAAGTCGACTCGTGTTTCCTGCCCAACCTGAATCTGTTGGTTTTTCAGAAGGTTGATCTCCAGGAGAGCTGATGAAATGTTCAGAGGACCGCAGACAGGAAGTGCTCAGGCCTTGGCGTTGAGCATCTCCAGCAGCAGCTTGTGGATGGGGATGCCGTGCTGGTGGTGCATCCTCAGGAGAGCCTGCACAGCCCGGTCGGCCGTTTGCCGCAGCAGCGGGAGGCTCATCAGCAGGCGACCCGTCCGGTTCTGCTCCCTGCGGGTCGACTCGTACTCCTGAAGGGCCTCGTGGAGCCCGTCCTGGAACCTCTGCAGGGAGTCCAGGCAGTCCACCGGGTCTGCGTCTGCCGGACAGAAACACACGGGTCAGGTTCTGCTGAGGGGCAGAACCTCACGGGTCAGGTTCTGCTGAGGGGCAGAACCCCACGGGTCAGGTTCTGCTGCCGGATAGAACCTCAGGGGTCAGGTTCTGCTGAGGGGCAGAACCTCACGGGTCAGGTTCTACTGAGGGGCAGAACCTCACGGGTCAGGTTCTACTGAGGGGCAGAAACACACGGGTCAGATTCCAGGACATTTACCAAAGATGTGCAGAATTCTTTATGATTGGATCAAACGGGTCACATTTATAAAACGTTCAGTCCAGTACCTCAGAGGTGAGTCTGTCTCTGTCTCGCTCAACCAGAACTGAACCCGATGATTCAGGTCAGAGATGAGCATCATCTTCTGCTGACAGTTCAGATCAATACAGAGCTTCAGACAGGGACCAGGGACCAG
>NW_023665768.1:55695-59494 GCF_001649575.2 Kryptolebias marmoratus | reverse complement strand
CTGATGGTGCATTCAATGTCCCGTCGAACTGATGGTTCATCAGGCTGTGATGGTGCGTTCAGTGTCCCGTCAAACTGATGGTGCGTTCCATTTAAAGACGAAGAGGAGCAGACAATATTGAAGGTTATTAATTTGAATAAATGTGTTTTGGTTCCTGACTGATCTGAAGGTGCAGAAGCTGGAGGTACGTTTGGTTCTGTCTAAATATCAGAATTTCATCATAAATATTTATATTTTTCTCTAAAATGTACTGTTGAAAACAAGTTGAAATGATTTATACTCAGAATTTTATTGAACAAATGATTATTTATCAATTTACAGAAAACATGAATTTTTCAGAAAATAAAAATCTGGACACTGAATGTTTAGCTTGTTAGTTGCAGCTTTAGGAAAGAAATTTATTCTTCTGTTGTTTCGTAAACTTTGTTCAACTCTTTTCTGTTTGTTTATTTATTATTTTATTTTCTCTAAATTCAGTTTTTTGTGATTCAGCAGAACTGTTTCATATTAAAAACACAACAAACTGATGAAGAACTTTGTTTTTATTTAAATCATTTTACTGTGAACACAGCAGCTCATTACAACCTTAAAACGCCTCAACCTGCCGTCGCCATGACGACCAGCTGCTGACAACAGTAAACAAAATATCTTTATTGAAAAAAATAACCTTTAACCTCAAGCCCCGCCCCCTGGAGAACAACTGTCCAATCCTAGCTGCGTACTGAAAGGGGCGTGGCTTGTTTTATTAATGACTGATTGATTAGAATCGGTCTTATTTTTGATACAATCTGCTGCTGATGTTTTATTTTGTAGTAAAATGAACTCGAGTCTCAAGTCGACTCGTGTTTCCAGGAAATCGACTCGTGTTTCCAGGAAATCGACTCGTGTTTCCAGGAAGTCGACTCGTGTTTCCAGGAATTCGACTCGTGTTTCCAGGAAATGGACTCGTGTTTCCAGGAAGTCGACTTGTGTTTCCAGGAAGTCGACTCGTGTTTCCAGGAAATCGACTCGTGTTTCCAGGAAGTCGACTCGTGTTTCCAGGAAGTCGACTCGTGCTTCCAGGAAGTCGACTCGTGTTTCCTGCCCAACCTGAATCTGTTGGTTTTTCAGAAGGTTGATCTCCAGGAGAGCTGATGAAATGTTCAGAGGACCGCAGACAGGAAGTGCTCAGGCCTTGGCGTTGAGCATCTCCAGCAGCAGCTTGTGGATGGGGATGCCGTGCTGGTGGTGCATCCTCAGGAGAGCCTGCACAGCCCGGTCGGCCGTTTGCCGCAGCAGCGGGAGGCTCATCAGCAGGCGACCCGTCCGGTTCTGCTCCCTGCGGGTCGACTCGTACTCCTGAAGGGCCTCGTGGAGCCCGTCCTGGAACCTCTGCAGGGAGTCCAGGCAGTCCACCGGGTCTGCGTCTGCCGGACAGAAACACACGGGTCAGGTTCTGCTGAGGGGCAGAACCTCACGGGTCAGGTTCTGCTGAGGGGCAGAACCCCACGGGTCAGGTTCTGCTGCCGGATAGAACCTCAGGGGTCAGGTTCTGCTGAGGGGCAGAACCTCACGGGTCAGGTTCTACTGAGGGGCAGAACCTCACGGGTCAGGTTCTACTGAGGGGCAGAAACACACGGGTCAGATTCCAGGACATTTACCAAAGATGTGCAGAATTCTTTATGATTGGATCAAACGGGTCACATTTATAAAACGTTCAGTCCAGTACCTCAGAGGTGAGTCTGTCTCTGTCTCGCTCAACCAGAACTGAACCCGATGATTCAGGTCAGAGATGAGCATCATCTTCTGCTGACAGTTCAGATCAATACAGAGCTTCAGACAGGGACCAGGGACCAGAGACCAGGGACTAGAGACCAGGGACCAGGGACCAGAGACCAGGGACCAGGGACCAGAGACCATGGACCAGGGACCAGAGACCAGAGACCAGGGACCAGAGACCAGGGACCAGGGACCAAGGACCAGAGACCAGGGACCAGAGACCAGAGACCAGAGACCAGGGACCAGAGACCAGAGACCAGAGACCAGGGACCAGAGACCAGAGACCAGAGACCAGGGACCAGAGACCAGGGACCAGAGACCAGGGACCAGAGACCAGAGACCAGAGACCAGGGACCAGAGACCAGGGACCAGAGACCAGGGACCAGAGACCAGAGACCAGGGACCAGGGACCAGAGACCAGGGACCAGGGACCAGAGACCAGAGACCAGAGACCAGAGACCAGGGACCAGGGACCATGGACCAGAGACCAGAGACCAGAGACCAGGGACCAAGGACCAAGGACCAAGGACCAGAGACCAGAGACCAGGTACCAGAGACCAGGGACCAAGGACCAGGGACCAGAGACCAGAGACCAGAGACCAGGGACCAAGGACCAGAGACCAAGGACCAAGGACCCCCCCCCCCCCTTATAAATACTGCTGTGGTCTCCTTCCCTTCAGCTCCCAGCCTCTGATCAACACCAGCACACTCAGACGGTCCAAACCCAGAGTTCTTTTACTCGGCAGATCTGGTGGTTCTGGTTCTGGTTCTGGTATTCCTATAAACCCATCCGACCCTCTGCCATCCCTGTCCACATCTACAGCTTCAGCAGAATGTGCTCACGGGTCAGTGAACTAACCACAGAAACCATTTTATGGCGTGTTCGTACCAGAGTTGGCGAGCGCCATGGCCTTCAGCGTCACCACCTCATCGGGACTCAGCTTCATGGCCCGGTACCTGACCGTCAGGTGACGCACTGCCTCGTACACGTCAGCCAATCCCGCGGCTCGACACTGAGCCTCGTCCAGAGGCAGGTTTCCGGCGAACATGAGCTCCTCCCCCGTGGCCTGCGAACGCCAGGCCACGTCCACCAGCAGCGCCTCCATCCAGCCGCTCTGCAGCAGGGACATCTGATCGACCAATGAGAGTTCAGAGAAACCTAGGAGAGGTGGACAAATAGGTGTCCTCAGGTGTGAATGTGGAGAAGAATGACCTGTCTCTGTCTCTGCAGTTGGTCTTTCTGTGGTCCTCTCATGTTTTGACATAAAGTCAGGTGTTTGCTGTCGCCGTGAGGATCTGTCCTTTAAAGCAGCTTGTCTCAGGGGTTTTATCTTTAAATCACACTCATGACTCTGTCTTTAAATGTGGAAATGTTCTGAATGAGCTGAGTCTCTGTGTTCCCTACGAGGACTCGGTCTGAGGCGGTGGTACCTGGGATCTGTTTCGCCCAGCCAATCAGAACCAGCAGCTCCCGGTTCAGAAGGTCACAGAGGGTCAGCAGGGTCCGCAGGCTGCTGTCACTGGTTGAGTTGTCCTGATTGGCAGCCAGTGGAGCGGGTTCTGTCAGCAGTAAATGGGAGATCACCGTGTTTCCTGAAAGACAGACGCTGAGTAGTAAAAACCCAGAAGCTTCAGAACCAAGGAGAACCAGGGAGAACCAAGGAGAACCAAGGAGAAGGAGCTCACTTCTGCTGCCAGGAGAACTGAATGACATCTTTGTGCAGAAAGTCCCACCTGTTTCCAAACACCTTTTGTACTTCTGACGCCCCCCTCTGACCCGGTCCAAACGCACCCCTGAAACACAATGAGCGATAAGCAGAGGTCAGAGGTCACCCAGGGGCTGAGGGTCTGAAGGAAACTCACGATCAGGTGGATCAGTGGGACAGACCAGGACAGACAGGGGGATCAGTGGGACAGACCAGGACAGACCGGCGGATCAGCGGGACAGACCAGGACAGACCGGGGTGTCAGCGGGACAGACCGGGACAGACCAGGACAGACCAGGACAGACCGGGGGATCAGCGGGACAGACCAAGACAGA
>NW_023665768.1:51494-52354 GCF_001649575.2 Kryptolebias marmoratus | reverse complement strand
GGACAGACCGGGGGATCAGCGGGACAGACCAGGACAGACCGGGACATACCTTCCCTCATCATCCCGGCCTGGAGACACTTCTGAAAGCGGCAGGCCTGACAAGCTTTCCTCCTCCGTTTGGTGATCTCACACTGGTTCCTCAGTGGGCAGCTGTACTCGATGCTCCCTTCGAAGCACAACACAAAGTTCAGGAAGTGTTTCTGTTGTTTCACACGATGGTTTGTTTGAGTTCAGACATTAAAGTCAAAATGTTGACAACAAGTGACTTAATCTCAGGCAGGTTCAAGAACACAACAAGGTTTGGGTTTTTAGTCTTCAACCTCTGGTTTTAATGTTCAGACTGAGAAATGTCCCTGTGTCCACTCCACAGGACGGAGCCTTCTGCTGCGTTCTGGTTGTTTAGTTTAGCTTTAAACCTTATTTAGATTATTTATTTTAGCTACTATTCTGCTCCTGTCTGGTTTTTGGATGATCCTATATTCCATTTAGATTAGACATGATTGACGTGCTTTATTTAGAAGCTTAGAAGCGCTTTGGATCGCCTTGCTTTATAAATAAATCTCACTTCACTTCACTCGTCTGCAGGCCAGAGAGGATCTATAATCCAGAGGAGCGTTTACAGGAGAGAGCTCAGAGAGAATGGCTGGATGGATTTTTGAAGCATGGACCAGTGGTGTGTCCAGGTGTCCCCCGTCCCCGTCCCCCAGTGAGAGCTCAGAGAGAATGGCTGGATGGATTTTTGAAGCATGGACCAGTGGTGTGTCCAGGTGTCCCCCGTCCCCCGTCCCCATCCCCTAGTGGGAGCTCAGAAAGAATGGATGGATGGATTTTTGAAGCATGGACCAGTGGTGTGTCCCCCG
>NW_023665768.1:48840-50985 GCF_001649575.2 Kryptolebias marmoratus | reverse complement strand
AGAATGGATGGATGGATTTTTGAAGCATGGACCAGTGGTGTGTCCCCCGTCCCCGTCCCCCAGTGGGAGCTCAGACAGAATGGATGGATTTTTGAAGCATGGACCAGTGGTGTGTCCTGGTGTCCCCCGTCCCCGTCCCCCAGTGGGAGCTCAGACAGAATGGATGGATGGATTTTTGAAGCATGGACCAGTGGTGTGTCCCCCGTCCCCGTCCCCCAGTGAGAGCTCAGACAGAATGGATGGATGGATTTTTGAAGCATGGACCAGTGGTGTGTCCCCCGTCCCCGTCCCCCAGTGAGAGTTCAGACAGAATGGATGGATGGATTTTTGAAGCACAGTGAACACAGAATGCAAAATATAAAGGAAGCTAAAGAATAGCAACACACTTAGATAATTAAAATATATATTCAAGGATTTAATTTAACATTAAGGTAACTTTAAGAAGCACGTCCACAGAGGGATTTAAACTCTGAATATTAGTTGGATATGTAACAGATTCTGTGTCTGCGGAGCGTTTTCTTGTTGTTTCTGCCTGACTCCTTCAGTGAAGTCAGTTTGGAATCAGATTCACTTCATGTGGATGTTTTCATGTAAACATCATGCAGGAATAAACAGATTTCACTTCAACAAACTGGACTGAATGTAAATAGACTGGGGTGGAAGTAAATGTGGAATTACTGCTTCTTACCTTGAATGGTCCTCTTAAAGAAAGCCTTGCAGGCCTCACAGGACGCCACGCCGTAATGAAAACCGGAGGCGAAGTCTCCACAGACCAGGCACAGACGTTTGGACCCCAGAGACCCGAGCGGGCCCAGGTAGTCCCCCCTCGGGATGGAGTCCACCTGAAGACATGACACCAAAGAAAACTAGTTGTTCAGTTGTAAGATTTCTTTATGGGTGTAGAAATCATTTGATTTTGGAACATTGATACATTGGAATGTGGGCTGACTGAAGAATAATTACAGAACGAATGGAAGACATTTAAACATCTCAGATTGAAAGCTGCAGATCTATTCACACTGAATGTTTTCTTCAGTTTATTTCAAACTAAAAATACAAACAGAAACACGGAAAAAAGCAGACATTAAAAAAAGTAACGCTACTGTTTTAACTCTTATTTGTCAGCATGAGGGGATCTTGGACGGAACCAGAGGTGTCGGGACGTTAGTTTGACTTGAAGCTGTTTCTTTTTTGTACTCTGAGACGATTTTAGCTGGACGGAAGTATAGACTGGACCTGGGGACCCCCAGAGCTTGGATCCAGATCTTTGGTCTCCTGGCGGCAGGACGGAATGAAGTTTGTTACCTTGGAGCTGCTTCCTGCTGGGGAGCCAGGCGTCGGACCTCCACAGAGGAGACCATAGGAGGAGCAGGAGGAGGCCGGGCTGGGAAGGAGGAAGGCTGCCTGCGAAGGGCTGAGAGGAGACGAGTCGAAGAAGGAGGTGGGAGAGTGAGCTTCATCGGCAGGAGAGGAGGAAGAGGAGAAGGAGTCCAGGAGGCTGAGGAGGAAGAGAAAACAGGGCTCCTTACTGCTGATGGAAACGTACAAACACCAGAGTCCTGCAGTTTTAGGTCCAGTCTAAAAGTCCTGATCCGGTCCCTCAGTTCTTTCTGTTCTTCTCCCAAACACCCAGACGTTCCTGGATCTGTTCCTGGATCTGTTCCTGGATCTGCTCTGGATCTGTTCTGGATCTGCTCTTGATCAACAGGTCTTCAGACTTTCTGAAGCTCTCTGAGTAAGTTTGTCTCTGTTTCAGTCCTCGTTCCTGAAAATTTTCAGAAGAATGTTTTGAACTCTGACCTTTGACCTCATTCGGACAGAAAAAGGCTCCTAAACTCAGCCAGAGTTCAATTTAAAGTTTAAATACGATCTTTAGACTCTTTGGGTCCCAGAGGCAGAACCTGGTCCTGGTTCTACTGCTGGATCCATGAAAACACCAAACATCCAGTTTGGTTTGAGCTACCTGCAGATGATTCTCTCAGACATTCAGCTGAACCATCGAGATTCAGATCTCAGGTTTCAGATGTCAGATCAGATCTTAGATCTCAGGTCTCGTATCAGATCTCAGGCCTCAGGCCTCAGATCTCAGATCTCAGGTCTTAGATCTCAGGTCTCAGGTCTCAGATCTCAGCTCTCAGGTCTCAG
>NW_023665768.1:46422-48740 GCF_001649575.2 Kryptolebias marmoratus | reverse complement strand
GGACCGCCTCAGGACCGCCTCGGGACTGCCTCGGGACCGCCTCGGGACCGCCTCGGGACCGCTTCAGGTCACAAAGATGAAACCTGCCCTCAGCAGCATGTGAGACTCTCAGGAGTCTGAGGTCTTATTTATCTGTTTGTCCTGTTATCGCTCAGGCAAACAAAGAGGGGCGGGGCCTGGAGGTTCAGCCAATCAGCATGCAGCCTCACTATGGATTTCCTCTGATCATCTTTGGAAGGTGACAGATGTAGGCCAGGACCGCCTGAAGCTCCGTCCTGCTGATTCCGACCTGAAACTTTCATCAGACACAACAGAACAAAACACAAGTCGATAACAATTACAGAAAGCTTGGAAAAAAAAAACAATTTAATTCAATTTATTCACAACAAATGTCACTTCAGGGCACCTATTTTACTTTTAGAAACTAGGAATCAGAAGTAAACCTGCAGTCTGAGAGTGAAGTGCTCTGTTAGGAAAACATGGATCAGTGAAGCCAGTATCTGACGGGGCAGCAGATTAGCTTACAGTGAGGGAGTCTTCAGAAGGTTTTGAGACGTTTGTGAAGGTTCTCAGATTTGTCTCATAAGACTTACAGTCCTGTCACTTAACTTTTAATCAGGTTCAGTTAAACTGTACAACACATTTTTTATCAAAACAATCATCATGGGGATCTCCAACGCAGGTCAGGAGGTCTAGAGCTGTATTTTGACACCTGCAAGGAAAACACCTGAGACTTCAGCCCCGAGTTTCCAGGTCTAAAAACTGCACTGATGATCAATAATATTTATTCAAAAACTGGTCCAACTCTTCCTATCTTCATCTCTAAAGTGTACTCCAGTAATAAAAAGTGGGTACAAAGTGTCAAACCAAATAAGAATACAGTTTTGTAAACCATGCACACAAAAATAGGCTGTGACTTTCAAAAACTGTCCGCACACTCAGAATGCAACAATAAATTCTACTATTTCCTGCCATTTTGAGTCATGAGCTGCTTTCCAACAGCTACAGACTGGGAGATACTGGGAAATAGTAAATGGCTTGTACTTATATAGTGCTTCATCTAGTCCAAGGACCTCAAAGCGCTTCACACTACAATCATCCACACATTCACACACTGATGGTGGTGAGCTACGCTGTAGCCTCAGCTGTCCTGGGGCGGGCTGACAGAAGTGAGACAGCCATCACACCGGCGCCACCGAGCCCTCTGACCACCACCAGTGGCTCAAAGAGATGTTCAAAGTTAGTACGTTAGCTGTGACATCAGTCTTTAGAGCATGGAGTCTGGAGAAAAAGGCAAAAGTCTTTGTTCAGAATAGGCTAATGGCTAACCAAAGAGGGCCTGTTTTTTAATCAACCTGATGTCACAGCTGATAAGATAGTAACTACGGGTAACAATTAGAACATCACTTCAAAGTTCACTGGACCATCCCATCACATCTCAACACAGAACCTTTGCATTTGGAACCAACACACATCAAGAACAAGAACCAAGCAGAGATCCCCATCCTGATCTGAGGAAGAAAGAGTGGAAATCATTTGGAGTTCTGGATGGTGACCCAGAGGCATTCTGACAGTGAGGTGGGAAACAAACACAGCGCTCTAATCTCAGACGTACAGCGGCCCAGATCAGTCTCACCTACATCTGCTGTTTCATAACTAAGCTGCCTGAGATAAATCACACCCAGGAACACAAAACCAAAGAATGCTGATCATCAGAAATGAACATTTCTTTAAATCCTAACCCAAACCCTATGATTGAAGAATTAAATACTAGATTATTTCAAATATATATATTAGTACATTTGAGGGTTGTTTTTCTCTGGTCTGGGGCCGAGACAGTACCCATCTCAGTACACCGTCGATGGTCCGATTCATTAAAAAGACCTGGAGTTTCTCCTGGAATGTTCAGCACATATTCAGTGTTTGTTGCTGTTTACACTGGTGCTGCTGCGGTTTTCCTCCTGCACTGTAGGTGTCACTAAAGAGAAAATGATACAGCAGGAAGTGCAGCTTCTGTTCTTCATTCCAAAACGTAACTACTCTTTTACTGATTTCTCATTTTCTCCTAATACTAGACGCCTGTATGTGGAAACAAACCTGCTGCTGACTTTTAATTATGCAACAGATTAGATTTTAAAACTGCAAAGACTTAATAAACTACTGCATCTAGATTTAATCCCAAAACTACATCTGGCTGCTCTATCTATGTGGTCAGATGGTCCACAGAAACTCCACCTGGACCGTAGGAACTACTCCTGGACTATAGGAACTACTCCTGGACCATAGGAACTACTCCTGGACTATAGGAACTACTCCTG
>NW_023665768.1:42909-45589 GCF_001649575.2 Kryptolebias marmoratus | reverse complement strand
CCTGGACCATAGGAACTACTCCTGGACCGTAGGAACTCCACCTGGACTATAGGAACTACTCCTAGACTATAGGAACTACTCCTGGACTATAGGAACTACTCCTGGACCATAGGAACTACTCCTGGACTATATGAACTCCACCTGGACCGTAGGAACTCCACCTGGACCATAGGAACTACTCCTGGACTATAGGAACTCCACCTGGAACAAGTCATTCTGTGTTTGTCAGTGTCGCTTTCCTGTCCTTTCAAACCCCAGCTGGTTGAGCCAGGTTCTGGTTCTGGTTCTGTTTGGGGGTTTCTTCCTGTTAAAAGGGATTTTTTTCAGGATGGGAGACTGACACGAAGTGAAGATTCAACTCAATCTGCTGCTTCTTTAGACCTGAAAGGACTTTAGTAGTAAATTAGTTTGGTAGAAATTGAACTGAATTAATTTTTATTACATTATATAGATTCTTGTAGATTAAAATATGTGCTATTATTTCACAGCAAGGTAATCTAAGCAAAAAAAATCCTTATCTAAAGGGATTTGTCCTCATCTCTTAGATCCGCCTATGTTCCTGACGGCACCTGATGACCCATCAGTCAGAACTGGGTCAACCCAGAACATCACCTCATCATGACCCAGATCCCTCCAGGATCTGCTGGACATTAAACAAACTGCCAAACACTAGCCCCCACTAATTTACCTCCACAAATAGTAATTCCTTCTACGTCGTACAGTCAGGGATGGAAGGGTTCCTACAGACTAACAGAAACATCTGACTCGGAGGTAAAAAGAGCTACACTGCTCCCTTCAGTCTTAGAGTGAGTCCTCTTACTGAAGGATATTTAGTTTCACAGATTAGTTAAAGTTATGGATCAAAGTTACTTCGTCACTGTCTCCCATCCGGAGCCAGAAAAGAATAATCACAATATTATTTTTACTTTGTTTATATTTAACTGTAAAAACATAATCATGTTAAGAAGTGACAAATTCAAAGTGATGCTCCGACAGCAGCTGGAGTTGGACCTCTGTCAGCCAAAACCAGAACTCTCATGGCCCAAACTGTTGGAACCGGTGGTCGTGGTTAACTTAGGAGAGACTTTTCCGGATAATAACGCTCCTCATCCTTTTTCCTGCACCTGCTGGTTCATTGCAGTCATTAAAGGTAGTATTTCCTGTCTAACCTCCACACTTCCTCAGTAGCAGCTCCTTCCTGTATCTGACCTTTGAATCCTCCTCCTCCTCCTCCTATTCCACAGCGATGACTCTGAGGAAGATGCCGAAACGATGAAAAAGAAAAGGTGTTTTTCTCCTCTGCCTTTCTTTGCCACAGACTCATAAAACAGCTGCTTCTCCATCACAGCAGAGGAAGACCGGTGCATTTTGTGTTCAAATGAATCCTGAAGGAGACTTCTGCTGTCTGTGGTTCCTGATGTGAGTCAAATCAGTCAATCGACTCATGTCACCACATTTGATCAGACGAGAGGAATCTGGATGAAAAATTATATTATGACTGATTGCAAAGAACATTTCCTGTTTGTGGCTGACAAGGGGGATTCTGACTCTTCTGACTGCTGACCTGGGAGTGGGGCGGCTGCTGCTTGGGAGGCTCCTCTTCAGTGATTGGTTCTGGGGTTCGTGCACGCTCTTCTTGGAAGCTGATTGGCTCGGGGGGGGGATCTACACTTATGATCAGCTTCAGCATCAAACAAATCTCCACAAAAAACAATTCAGTTCTTCAGCCCATTTCAGAAAATCCACCAGTTTGCAAGAACATAAAAAATAAATTGTACGAACACAAGAATATGATGTTATAAAGTGAAAAAGATATTAAACATTAAAGTTTTATGTTAAAATGTGAAGCTGTTTAATTTTCTGTATCTACATCATTATTTCAGAAAAGCTCCATTTCAGTTACACAAAGTTACGCACAAAAACATCCCCACTTCAGGATGGCTTTGTAAAGATCTGTTCTTCACACAAAAACCCAACAAAACAAAACCAATTAGCATGGATGACAACAGGAAAGGTTAGTTGGTCTTGACTCGGGAACAGCAGCCAAAGTCCAAAACCCAAAACCTTTTCAGGATCTTCCGAATGTCTGCAGATCGGTTCATGAAGACCACTTCCAGAGATTACAGGAAAGTCTGGCACAAAAACACAGAATAAATTTAAAGTCAGAAAATACTTCAGGTAAAGGCTTCCAGAAGATGTTCTGGACTTTTAGATTGCTGATTCAGATGTCCTGAATCAGCTTCTGTTATTCTGTTATTCCACAGGCTCCCAGCTTCAGCCTCACAGTGAACCTCTAACCCTCTTAAATCTGCTCGAGGTGTGAGGGTGTGGATGGACTGGCCTATAATTCAAAGGGGCTTACAGCCATGGAGCTCCAGAAACACTTTGAGCATTAAGGTTATGGATCCAGGTTGGAGGATTAGAGCCTGGCAGCACGCGAGCGTCGCTGTCATGACTCAGCAAGAACAAACACTTCACTGCACACCGATGGAAACACCAACACGTTAGCAGTAACGCCGGCTAAAAAACACTGAAACATCGGCTGAAACAAGCTAAAACATGGGCTGAAACAGACTGAAACACCGACTGAAACAGATTGAAACAAGCTAAAACATGGGCTGAAACAGGCTGAAACACCAGCTGAAACAGACTGAAACACCAGCTGAAACAGGCTGAAACA
>NW_023665768.1:38819-42809 GCF_001649575.2 Kryptolebias marmoratus | reverse complement strand
TTGATTACACATATTAGACTGATGGATACATTCTTATCTTCTTTTATTACTTTACCAGTATGCTGACGGACTATTCTGAGTGGTTGGTCTTGTTCATTTTTGTTTTTAGTGTTAGTCTTTTTTTTATTTTGTTTTGATATTTGTCTTCCTTGGCTGTTTGTGTCAAAAAAAAGTTGTATTTGAAAAATTATAAATAAAGTATTAAAAAAAAAAGAAGCAGGAAGATCCGTCTCACCTGAACTCAGAGCCTCGATAGGTTTCATCCGGCAGACCGAAGAGCCGTGTCCTCCCCCTGAAGCTGGAGCTGCTGCCCCCTGCTGGAGAGTAATCATCATAATCAGGGCGACTGAAATCTCTGCTGGGAGCCAACGCCGGCGAGAAGAAATCTGGACTGTAGGGGGGGCCTGAGGAGACAGAACTATGAATAACATTTCAAGAGAAACTGCAGAAATGAGGTTTAAATCATTTTAAATCGCCTCTTTGACCTGCTCCTGTTTCTGATCCGGCAGAGTCTGGAAAACCCTCCGAGAACGAGCTGCACAGGGAGGCGTAGTCCTCTGCAGAAACAGCAGCAAAGAAATCTCATTCATCTTGAAAACATTTACATGGAATCATTACATTGAAAAAAGCACAAATCTTAACATGACTAAGATGTCAGGGAGACATGTGACATGTCTGAGACGGGGCCGTGTTTACAACAGCTGCTGGTAGCAGGATGTTTGCTGTGTTTACCGGAGTCGGTGGCAGGGCACAGGGCACAGCCCATCCCCCAACCCTCCCCATAGAAACAGCAGCAGCCGATGAAGGTGACCTGAGCTCCAAGCAGAGGGTTCTGACACAGCAGGTCTGCGGTGACGTGCTGCCAGCACACCGACAGATTCTCATCTGGAGGCCGGAAAGAAACATCAGCTCTATGCTGACGACACCACTTTATTTCTATTTGATTTCAGTTTCATCTCCTCTGTCAGGGATCTTTGTTGTACAAAATAATCATTTTAAGCCCAACCTGAAGGCTGAAGGCCCGAGGAAGAGGAGGAGGAAGGTAGGGGTCTTACCCACAGTGAGGTGGGAGGCGTTCACACAGTTCCTCTGGGTGTCGTCGAGCACCAGAGGAGGCGGACAGCTGCAGTAATACGAACCCACTGTGTTCACACAAAGTCCTCCAACACAACTTTCCTCCTCACACTCATCATGATCTGAAACAAACACAAACTGTTGAGATTCTCCAGCAGAAAGAGCTCCTGGAAGCGGCGGGGGGAGCGTTCGTACCCACACACTCCAGCAGCATGCTGTTGTAAACATATCCACTGGAGCAGTAGCAGCTGTATCCGGGGATGTTGTTCACACAAACGCCGTTCTTACAGACCTCTGGATGGAAGCGTTTACACTCATCCACATCTGGAAACAGAAACAAACATCTGGCTGTTTACATTTAGTGGTCACATCTATCCTGGTTCGTCCAATCACAACAGTTTCTGATTGACCACTTGTTTCACATATAAAAAGTCTGGACAGTCAGCTGTGAGCGGAGCAACAAACAGGGCATCAGCAGGTCCACTGAAGGTTCTGGGCGGAACACTTGTTTTTATCTAATATCATCTACCTGAAACTGAGAGAAGAAACAGCAAACTCCACAGAACCAGTGGTTCACGCTGCAGCTAGAAGAGACTTTTGGCAGCCAAACACACACATGCACACCATGGAGGCCAGGGTCCATCATACCAGGCAGGACCCAAGATGGAGGCTGGGGAAAGATGTCCCTGAGACAGTCCAGCACATCACAGCAGGATGGAAGATGGAGGCGGACAAAATAAACATGGAACACCATAACCAAGCAGCTGGAACATCTGGACAGGAAGTCCCACAGTCACAGTGGGAGACTCCACCTGAGGTGGTGGAGAACAGCAGGGCTGAGACACTGAACAGAACCCTCAAGCTTCCAGGCTCCAGTGATGTCCAGTCCTGGTCCTGGAGGGCCACTCTCCTGCATGTTTTAGCTGTTTCTCTGCTCTTCAGCAGGTCTTCAGCTTCTGCAGGTCTGTTAATCGCTCACTCATTCAGATCAGGTGGGTCCAAGCAGAGAAACATCTAAAACCTGCAGGATAGTGGCCCTCCAGGACCAGGACTGGGCACCACTGTGGTAGAGGATCCGAGGTTGGAGTGAAAGTGGAACAAATAGGGCGAGATGAAAGTTTGTATGTTGTGATTTATGAAGTCTTTTCTGTTAACAGGCAGAAAACCTGAAAAGCTCATATTTTCAATGGTTTGTGAAGCAACAAGACAAATCTTCAAATAAGTCAGTGTTTCTGACCTCTGCCCTCAGCTCTCCACCTCCACCACTGCCGCTGAGCAGAGGTGTGTTTGTACCTCTGTAGCTGAAAGCTCCTGGTCCTGGTCCTGCTGTAACGTATCCTCTCCCACTGGGACACAGAGACAGGAACTCGGCTGCAACACAGAGACTTTAGCTGTCAGCACAGCCTTCATCGTGTTAGGACTGTGTGCTCTGAGTCTTACCTGTGTCTGCAGGTGGGCAGATGTGGTACTGGCAGCCCAGCCCCCAGCCCTCCCCCATAGTGCAGCAGCACTCCTGTTGGCTGGTGTTGGTGGCCAGCAGGCTGCAGGTCCCCCGCTCAGCCAGGTTGTAGTAACACTCCCTGACCTCCCCAGGACGGGCCACAGGAAGTGGGGGCTGCGCCGGAGCAACGTCCACCATGCTGACATGGAAGGAGGGCAACGAGGAGGTGGAAGAACCTGAGGAAGAACCTGAAGAAGAACCTGAAGTAGATCCTGAAGTAGAACCTGAAGAGGAACCTGAAGGGGAACCTGAAGGAGAACCTGAGGAAGAACCTGAGGAAGAACCTGAGGAAGAACCTGAAGAGGAACCTGAAGGAGAACCTGAGGAAGAACCTGAGGAAGAAAAGGAGTGTGGGAGTCAGGAAGCGTCTCTGCTCCAGTAGACACAGAAAGAAAAGCACTGAACGTTTAACTTGTTCACGAGTGTTCTTATCTTCGGAACAGTTTTATGAAAAACCAGCAACCATTTCCTATGAAGGCCTGAGAGTCTGTTTGTGTTTACCTGCTTTGACGGATCGGACACACTGTCTGGTTGTTGTGTTGAAGATTTCTGCTCCGACACATTTACACACAAAGCTTCCTTCCACGTTTTCACACTGAGCCGAGCCGCAGACAGCAGGCTGAGACACACACTCGTCCTTGTCTACAAACACAGAAACACACACATTTCTCTGCTTTCATTTTTGATGAGGACGTGCTTAAAGCCACAGACTCACCTTCACAGCGGCCATCAGGTGACACCTGGTAACCTGGCTCACAGCTCACAAGGCAGCGGTACGAGCCAATCGTATTCTCGCATCGCTGCGAGCCACAAACCGAACCTCCAGAAGAGACGCACTCATCAACATCTGAGAGTAAGAAGACAGAAGACCTCAGAACTCCTGTCCCCACTGGACTGTGGTGAGACGGCTGAAGCTCGTCCCCCATGGCTGCCTGTTTGAGAACTCGTTTAAAGTTCTCGTTATTAGGTCTGCTCCTGGTGGCCACTGGAGAAGGAGGTTGCTGCTGCCATCACAACAAGCGGAGCAGTAAGGGATAGGTGCCTTGCTCAAAGACATCTGGGTATGGCGGGAAATCTTTCTGGTCCCAAGATGGCTGCCCTACCCCAGCACCACCATCAGCCCAGAAGAGCTGAGAGAAGTTCTCAGAGCAGCCGAGGAACCGAAAGCTGTGTGTGTTTACAGGTGTGTGTTTACCTGTGTGTGTTTACCTGTGTGTGTTTACAGGTGTGTTTACAGGTGTGTGTTTACAGGTGTGTGTTTACCTGTGTGTGTTTACAGGTGTGTGTTTACAGGTGTGTGTTTACAGGTGTGTGTTTACCTGTGTGTGTTTACAGGTGTGTTTACAGGTGTGTGTTTACCTGTGTGTGTTTACAGGTGTGTGTTTACCTGTGTGTGTTTACAGGTGTGTGTTTAC
>NW_023665768.1:36447-38525 GCF_001649575.2 Kryptolebias marmoratus | reverse complement strand
GTGTGTGTTTACCTGTGTGTGTTTACAGGTGTGTGTTTACAGGTGTGTGTTTACCTGTGTGTGTTTACAGGTTTGTGTTTACAGGTGTGTTTTCAGGTGTGTGTTTACCTGTGTGTGTTTACAGGTGTGTGTTTACCTGTGTGTGTTTACAGGTGTGTGTTACAGGTGTGTGTTTACCTGTGTGTGTTTACAGGTGTGCGTTTACAGGTGTGCGTTTACAGGTGTGTGTTTACAGGTGTGTGTTTACCTGTGTGTGTTTACAGGTGTGTGTTTACCTCTGTGTGATTACAGGTGTGTGTTTACAGGTGTGTGTTTACAGGTGTGTGTTTACCTGTGTGTGTTTACAGGTGTGTGTTTACAGATGTGTGTTTATCTGTGTGTGTTACAGGTGTGTGTTTACCTGTGTGTGTGTTACAGGTGTGTGTTTACCTGTGTGTGTTACCTGTGTGTGTGTGTGTTACAGGTGTGTGTGTGTCCATATTTACCCAGGCAGGCGTTCTTCTCGGGGTTGCTGCTGAAGCCGGTCCTACACTCACACTGAAAGGAGCCTTCAGTGTTCACACAGCGCCCGTCTGAACACACACCTGACCGCACACACTCGTTCACATCTACAGAGGAAACGTTTCCAGAAACATCATCCATTTTAAATTTATAATCCAACAGAATCACGTACAAAGAAAATGATTTTCCATCTTTTCACAGATCAACAGCTCTGAACACAAGAAAGTTTCTGCAGAAATGTTGAAGGAACCAAAGCAGCTTGTGTCTGAAACTCCAGCATCTTTCAGTTTCCTTCTCTAAAGCGTGAGAGGCTGGCTATAGCCCCATGAACCTTCTCCTTGTTAGAGATCTCAGCTGTGGTCAGAGGAACATGGAGTCCTCAGCAGCTCTTTGCTTCTCTGCTGCAAACCCCCCAGCAGCTGTTTGTTCTCTTTAAACAGGAAGAATGTCTGAGGGAAAGCTTAAAGGCTCCTGGGATGCTCATGAAGGTCAAACACTTAGTTTGAAACAGATAAAGATAAAGATAATTGTCTCCTTAAAGGTACCAACAAATCATTTCTTTCATTTACTCCATCACATAGTAACTGTGTGCAGCTACACATTATTCAGTTGTTTTTAACTAAATGAAGCTTTGCTTCAATGAGCTGAAAGGGACCAACATATTTATCTGTTTGTAAAAGGAGCAGTGTCCTAAATGTTTGTACCAGACTGAAATATGTCAACAGAAATTTGAAAAGTCAAATAAACCTGAGGGTTTGGGAGGTTGATGGTTATATTTCATAAGGTGATCCAAAAGAACCAAAAGGCCGTAAAAGTCTGGGTTCAGCGGACTCACCGAGGCAGGCCGTCCGGTTGTTGCTCAGCGTGAATCCAGGTGAACACACACACAGGTACGATCCAGGCGTGTTCACACACTCTCCTCTGGAGAAACAGAAGTCTCCCTCCAAGCACTCGTTAATGTCTGAGGACACGGAAACAGCTCAGATTACTGCAGGAAGCTGGTTCTGAGAGTAGGATTCAGTGTGTGTGTCTCATTCAGGCTTCATGTTCACCTGCAGCAACTTCAGAACCATTTCAAGGCAGAAATATAATCCACACAAGTCAAAGGAACAGATGGAAGCGTTTATATCAGAGGCATCCAGTTGTTGTTCATCCTCTCACCTCGGCACTGCCTCCCCAGGCCGGAGTTTCGATACCCGGGCCGACAGTCACACCTGAAGGACCCGAGCGTGTTCACGCAGACCTGATGAGCGTCACACGTTCCGACGCTCACACACTCATCCACATCTGCAGCAGAAACATCAGGTAAACAGGACTGACATCAGGACCACTGCACAACTGAAGGAATATTATGGACTTTTAAATGTTTCGAATCACAAAGCAATGCTTCACTATTTCAAACAAAATGGATACGAATAAAGTCAAATTTAGGCTTCACAAAGAAAAACACTGAATATGTATTTAAAGATCTTGACGAATCATTGGTAGCTAAGGTGGGTCAGCCTCCTTCTTTATTTATTTGAATAAAGCCTGAAAGTGTGTGTGTGTGTGTGTGTGTGTGTGTGTGTGTGTGTGTG
>NW_023665768.1:28041-36347 GCF_001649575.2 Kryptolebias marmoratus | reverse complement strand
TGTGTGTGTGTGTGTACCTGTACACTGTCTGTTGGTCAGTGTGTATCCTGGACGACACGACACACACCTGTAGGACCCCACAGAGTTCACACACATCTGCCCGGGACACTGAGACGGCTCTGCACACTCGTCTACATCTGATCACACACAGATTGGGGATGGTAACGGACCGGAACCACGGAAATACTCTGAAGGGGAACCTTTGTACCTGTGCAGGTGTTGTTCTGGAGCTTGTAACCATGGCGACAGACACAGCGGTAGCTGCCAGGTGTGTTCTCACAGCGACCATTGGAACAGGGAGCCGTACGGCACTCATCGATGTCTGCGGACAGAGACACGGCACACGAGCAACACAACATGGCAGGAACAGGCAGGAGTTCTGATCCGGTTTACAGCAGCAGCTGAGCAGCGGTACCTGTGCAGAGCCCGTTGAGAAGTCCGAATCCCGACTGGCAGGAGGCGCAGCGGAACGAACCCTGAGTGTTGATACACTCCTGACCGGGACACAGCAGAGGATCCACACACTCATCCACATCTGACACACAAAGTCCCAAACATGACTCAGCAACATTTCTTCCATCAGAACCAGCAGGATGTTGGATTAAATCATCGCTGTAGCTTTAGGAGTCACAAAAAGCTGAAATTCTCACATGTGGAATGGACCCACAGGACCTCATGGACCCACAGGACCCACAGGACCCCATGGACACACAGGACCTCATGGACTCACAGGACCCCATGGACCCACAGGACCTCATGGACTCACAGGACCCCATGGACACACAGGACCTCATGGACACACAGGACCCCATGGACACACAGGACCTCATGGACCCACAGGACCCCATGGACCCACAGGACCTCATGGACACACAGGACCCCATGGACACACAGGACCTCATGGACTCACAGGACCCCATGGACACACAGGACCTCATGGACACACAGGACCCCATGGACCCACAGGACCTCATGGACTCACAGAACCCCATGGACCCACAGAACCCCATGGACCCACAGGACCCCATGGACCCACAGGACCTCATGGACCCACAGGACCCCATGGACCCACAGAACCCCATGGACCCACAGAACCCATGGACAGTTTGTGTGTGCTCGTACCTGAGCAGGTGTTGCCGGTGAGCCTGTAACCATGGCGACAGACACACCTGTAGCTGCCAGGTGTGTTCTCACAGCGAGCGTTGCTGCAGGGGTTCTGCTGACACTCATCGATATCTTCAGAACCAAACGAAACCTGACTTAACCCTTTTCATTTAAACATTTTACTTCCTGTTTGATTCAGTGTTAAAGATTTCAAATATGTTAGCATTTTACTTTTTTATGTCTTTTAAAAGAAGCAAAAGTCTTTTATGATAATAAAAATAACAGTAGTTTATAAAATAGTTTTTTCTCACCATGACAGTGTCTTCGCTGAGCATCCGGCTGGAAACCCCGCTCACACTCACAGGTGTGTTTCCCACCTGGCTGATCCACGCACAGGCCACGCCCACACATACCTGGTCTGCTCTCACACACCCCTCGAACACACACACACACATTACTGTTCACTCCTAAGCACCACATTTTCTACATGTTTTGGGTAAATTCCTTCCTGGTTGAATCTCAAACTTTATTTGTTCTTAAAATAAAAAATGTTTAAGAATCCAAAGGTTTTATATTAAATTTTTTTCTGAAACATGAAGCTCTGATATAAAAACATTTCAGCTTCATCTTATTTAAATGTTTTTTCACTGTTTTCAAAATGAGAATTTTTACATTTTATCTAAATGTATCCAAAGATCAAAGAAAACCATCAACATTTTCTCATTTTCCTGCAGGAAATCACGTCACAAACGTCATTTTCAGGAATGTTTGAGGATCGGGGCCTTCCTGTGAAAACCTGACGTACGCATGCAAGCAGGTTTCTTCTGTACATCCAGATCCACGTGGACCTGAGCGCAGAGGACGCGCAAGTATGTCCTGAGGGTTTGACTCTTCTCTGCACCTTCAGAAATCACAGCTACATCCAGGAAAAGAAGAATTTCACAGAAAGCTTCAATAAGGCAGCGAGGCGTAAAAATGTGTTTGTCCTCTGGCACTAGCGCTGAGCGCAAGAGGAGTGAGAGTCAGAGCAGCGCACGCCTGAAAGGAATGATGGGAAAATGGTCGGAAGTGAAGAGGAGGACGGTTCTCGTCACCTCTCACACTCGGTTCTGTTTATAAAACCGGGCTTTGAGGAGCTCGATGGCAGCTGAAGCCAGAACAAATTGAGTCTAATATTAACTGTGAGAAACCAGACAAAAACATGTAACCCATCTTGAACAGAACCTTAAACCTTAATCAGAACCTTGTCAGGTTGTTTTCTTGTGAATCTTTTTCATAAAATTTAGAAACAGACGTGTTTTTCCTTTTTGTTTATTGAAGGAAAAACACTCGAGTGCAGAGGACACGCCTCCCTGGACACGCCGCCATCTGATGCAATTATGTCCTGAGGGTTTGACAGACAGAACCTTTGGATCTGATGAGGTTCTGGATGCTCGGAACGGTGCCGGTACTCACCCTGGACTCTGGTGGGTCGGGTCGTCGGGCTCACAGGAGGCAGATCTGAGTCTGGTCTGGATCCATGTTGGGCCGGAGCCGAGGCGGAGCCGCCTCGAGGTCCTGACGGATCGGACCAGGATCCAAATGATGTCTGACCCCCTGCTGAGAGCAGAAATATCACCTGCATCAAAGGTCAGAAGTCAAACATCATCCGATTTGAATACCTGTGCTGCTGGGTCCAGAACATAAAGAATGAAGACAGGTTCTGGTTCTGAGTTACCTCGGCGGTCAGTGGATGGAGGTTGAGGTTTTATTTGTGTTGAGTCGACCCGGTTCTGATGGGAGGTCATAGTTGTGGACCCAGAAGGTTGAAAGGTTCTGGAGGAGCCGGGCTGAGGCTGTGATGGAGGTCGGACCTCGGGCTGAGGTGGAACAGGTCTGGTTCCAGCTGATGATCCGGAGGAGGGCTTCTGCCGGGAACCGGAGGCTCTGGTGCCGCTGGACCCAGGTTCAGAACCTCAGAGGAAGAATCAGGGGGGAGATAAACTTTTCACAGAATCTTCAGAACATCTGAAGAACCTGAGAACAGAGCCCAGGAACTGATGATGATTGACAGCTGAGTCAGATGACCTCTGACCTCTTTTTGTGTTTCTGCTGAAATAATCTCAAATCAAAACCCCAAAAACTGAACCAAAAGATTCTCTTTAAGTTTTAATTTAGGACTCAAACCTCAACCCAAACTTCTCCAGTTTTACTGTAAAAACAATCATTTAAACATCTCTAATCAGCCGGTTGAACCTGACAGCTGGAAGCTGATTGGTCCGTACCTCTGCTGTCCTGTGATGTCAGCAGCGATCCTCGGCCCGCCGGGTCGGTGTCGGCTCTCTGACTGAACTGCAGAGTGGAAGCTGAGTAATGGTACCCGGGTCCGGCAGGGCAGATCTCCTTAAAGGCAGCTGGAACAAACAGAACGTCAACAGGAAAACAGGCAGAACGTTTCATCAAATAAACCAAAATACAGAACTGTGAAGAAAAACTGATCAAGACTTTGGAATAATACAGAAACTCTGGCTGTTTGGATCAGAACCTTTAGACAGAACTTCTTGTGTGGTTTCAGAATAACCTTCTTAAAGTGTCTGCTCACTTCATGTGGAAGGAACAGTCAGCTCTGACGTTTGGTATCAGAACATCATTTGATGGAGATAAAACTTATCGATGCCCTTCAAAATAAAAGTCTGGCTCTGTCAAAGTTAAATTATTCCAAAATACTGTTGGTCTTTGGAGCTCTTTAATGTTTCTGCAGAACTTCCTCCTGAATTTGAGTCTGTTTGTTGTAAATGAAGATAAATCTAAATTGTAGTTTTCTAAAAACATTTTAATCCAAACGTTTTGCTCGGATGACCAACCTGATCCAAAGTAAGGGCACCTCTGGCACCCGGGCCCCCAGGCCTTCCCGACCCGGCTGCAGCAGCAGATCTGCTTGGTGATATTCCTGACAATGGGCATGGAGCAGGAAGACGGACCCAGACCGGAACCGAGGACCCGGTAACATTGACCTTTCTCTTCTGATATCACACTGTGGGCTGAGGAGGACACAGAGACAGGAGTGAAGAGGAGGACACCTGGGGGTCCGAACAGATCTGAGAGTCTAACGGATTGCTGCATGCAAAACCAGAACATGCAGTTCTCTGGTCCACGAAGATGAGAGGAACAACACAAAGACAAGAAGCTCAGAGGACGGTTCTTGACTGTTTCACAGAAAAAAGGAGACAGAAACAGAGACAGACGCAGGACAAAAACCATCAGCAACTGAGAGAACCAAGTAGGACCCAAAAGACCCGAGAGAACTCATCAGGACCTGAGAGAACTCATCAGGACCTGAGAGAACCCATCAGGACCTGAGAGAACTCATCAGGATCTGAGAGAGCCCATCAGAACCTGAAAGAACTCATCAGGATCTGAGAGAACATATCAGGACCTGAGAGAACTCATCAGGACCTGAGAGAACCCATCAGGATCTGAGAGAACATATCAGGACCTGAGAGAACCCATCAGGATCTGAGAGAACATATCAGGACCTGAGAGAACCCATCAGGACCTGAGAGAACTAATCAGGACCTGAGAGAACTCATCAGGATCTGAGAGAACTCATCAGGACCTGAGAGAACATCTCAGGACCTCAGAGAACCCATCAGAACATGAGAGAACATATCAGGACCTGAGAGAACCCATCAGGACCTGAGAGAACTAATCAGGACCTGAGAGAACTCATCAGGATCTGAGAGAGCCCATCAGAACCTGAGAGAACTCATCAGGATCTGAGAGAACATATCAGGACCTGAGAGAACTCATCAGGACCTGAGAGAACCCATCAGGATCTGAGAGAACTCATCAGGACCTGAGAGAACATCTCAGGACCTCAGAGAACCCATCAGAACATGAGAGAACCTATCAGGACCAAAACAAGACAAATCCATCATCCATTCAAAGAACCTAAGAGAACCTGGACAGGAAGTTGATTTTCTCCAAACTGGGATGGAAAACTGGATCAACCTGAAACCATCAGGAGGATTTTAAAGGTTCTACACCAAAGAACAAGTCTTTAGAACCCCGAGCAGACGGCAGAGGCTACTGGTGTGGTAGTACCTGAGAGTCATCCCACCGAATAACTCAAGGTTATTTCCCAAATCAAGTGATGGTTTTATTTTATTGATCCGGATTTTCTAAGACCTGTGAAACTGAAAGTGACTTTCATATGAAAACCAAGCAGAGGTTCTGCCTGAAGTGTTCTGCTGTCAGATTCTGGGCCCAGTTTGGACATTTCCAGGTTTCACGCTGTGAAAGATCAGAGCGCTGGGGCAGAGGATGCCGGTCGGAATAAATGGACTCCGGTCAGGAATCCCAACAACAGTCTGAGAACCAGATCCGATTAATCTCTGAGGGTTTCTGACCCGAACAGCAGAATTCATCAGGTCTGGTTTTAACTTTTAAACAGGAATAAAACTGAAGTCTGAATTCTTCAGATGTGGGGCTGTTTATGACCCGATAAACGTTTATAATCATCACACATAAACTGGTGTTCATCATCAAGCCTGTAAATAAAGTTTTAAAGGTTTTAATCTGGACATTTTTTTAATTTCAAAGACCAAAAGTTGCAGAATCGCTAAACTCTAAAATGTCCAACAAAAACTGGGTTCAGACTATTTCCTGTAAGAAGTCAAGTTTTTCCTGTTTAAGCCGGCGGTAGAGTGTGTGTGTGTGTGTGTGTTACTTACAGATGCAGATTCCATGTGTGGCATCGAGGATGAACCCCAAGCGACACACACAGCTATAGCTCCCCCTGGTGTTCACACAGAGGCCGTTCTCACAGAGCCCCGGTTGCAGGCACTCATTCACGTCTACACACACCAACACACACAATAACACACCTACACACACAATAACACACCTACACACACAATAACACACCTACACACACATTAACACACCTACAAACACATTAACACACCTACACACACATTAAAACACTAACGCACACATCAATAACGGTAAGTGGGACTGAGCTGGACTGAACTGGACTAAACTGGACTGAACTGGACTGAGCTGAAAACCTACATTTATCACCTATTTGTGTTGTAATTTTACACACAGTTCACATTAATTCCAATACATTTATTCAAATACTGTAATATATTTACCTAAAATAAATATAATCAACTAACGAGACAAATTTTAAGATCTTGGATTTACTGCAAATGTACAAAATAAATGGACCAAGTACTGAGCCTTGAGGGACGCCACATGTGGTCTCTAAGAAGGCCCATTTCTCATTTTTTATTTACCAAACTGGAAATTTTCATCAAGCTGGTTCCAGGATAAAGAAAACAGGAGAGAAACAGGAAGTTCTGGATATGAACTTTTCAGTTTTTATGTCCTGCTCTGGTGGGCAGCAGAACCAGCACCACTTTCTCATTTTAATGTTTCAGGAGAAAACTGATCTATTACAAACTTTATTTATCGGTTAAAAGTTTGTGTGTTTAACTCACCAACACACTGAGATCCATTGGTTCGCTCGAACCCGACCGGGCAGCTGCTGTTGCTCTGACCTGAGGATTAAAAATGTTTCTTATACAGATAACATCTGACGTCTCAGAATCACTGAAAGTAAACTCTGTTTTCAGCAACAGGAAAGAAGGAGATCAGGTGGTGAAGATTAAGCCTGTCAGGCCTGTTTTGGAAGTTTTGAAACAATTACCTCAAAAAACTGTTTTCAGATTTATCCTGACACATCAAAAATGAGGAGTTGGCAGGAAAACTGCGATTGATGACTCAGGTTTTGTGTGTTTGTTTACAGTGGTGTTGTTTACCTACAGAGGTTTGAGTTTCTAGTGTTTGTACCTGAGTTTTCAGGACAGAGGACACAATCAGTGAGACCCCACGCCTTCCCCATCCCTCTGCAGCACACTTCTCTGCTCCGCAAACCGGGAAGGGGAGAACTGCACTGCAAGAACATGACAACAAACAAACAAACGTGAAAAACTACCACTGCAAGAACATGACAACAAACAAACAAACATAAAAATACCACTGCAAGAACATGACAACAAACAAACAAACATAAAAATACCACTGCAAGAACATAACAACAAACAAACAAACGTGAAAAACTACCACCGCAAGAACATGACAACAACCAAAGAAACGTAAACACATGACAACAAACAAACAAATGTAAACACATGACAACAAACAAACAAATGTTATAAAACCCACTGTAAACACATGTAAATAAACATCTAAACACTGAAAAGAAACAACAACAACAAATAAACACGACAGATGCAGTGTTTCAGGCAGCAGCTGTGTTGGGACCTCCAACAGTTCTGCAGAACCTTTCTAGCTGAGCTTTTTGAGAACCTGTTCTCACCTGTCTGTCCTTCACTTCTCTGAAACAATATTTGAAGCCCGATTGTTGGTTATAGGCGCCGACACCCCTCAGGGTTTGGGCCTGGGCTCCACCACCTGCCAGAATAGGAGACGGTGCCGGAGCTCCAGCAGAACCCGAGGAGGAGGAGGAGGAGGTGGAGGAGAGCGGCTGCAGGGCAGGACCGGAACTAGACACCTGCAACAACACCGATATGAAGAGGAAAATGAATCAACAGTTTTCCTACATGAAAGAGTTCCATCGTCCAATCACAGAGCTCGCTCAGGGTCTCACCTTCATCACCTGGTGGATCTTCACGCTGGCCTCGGGGGGGTGCTGAACTCTGACCTTCACCATGGGGGAGTGGGGGTCTGAATCACAAACAACAACATCAGAAGGAAACTGGACGGTTTTTAAGGCAGAAGATTAAAACAAAGAATTACACCTCTAAAAACCTCTAGACACAATTTTTTTAATAAATCCAAAAGTTTACATCCAAACCAATTTAAATGTGACCAAACAAAAAGATAAAGATGAGACATTTAAAAACAAAGAAAAATATTTGAACAAAAGAATTCCTTATTATTAAAAAAGGTTGAAATTCTAAATTTATAACAAGACTGAAAGTTCACTTTAAAGATTTTCAAATATTGTAAATGGCTTGCACTTATATAGCGCTTTATCTAGTCCAAGGATCCCAAAGCGCTTTACACTACAATCATTCACCCATTCATCCACACATTCACACACTGATGGTGGTAAGCTACAATGTAGCCACAGCTGCCCTGGGGCGGGCTGACAGAGGTGAGGCTGCCATCACACTGGCGCCACCGAGCCCTCT
>NW_023665768.1:22708-27941 GCF_001649575.2 Kryptolebias marmoratus | reverse complement strand
GAAGTGTCTTGCCCAAGGACACAACGGCTGAGACAGCCAGAGCGGGGGCTTGAACCAGCAACCCTCCGATTACAGGACAAACCCCTACCTCCTGAGCCACTGCCGCCCAGTGTAGAAAAAAATCTTTAAAAAATGTTTGAAGTTCTGATTGTTTTTATGTGACTAAATTTACCTTCGGAGCGCAGCGTGTCGCGGTTCTGACCCTGCAGCACCTCCTGGTTCTGACCCAGTGGAAGCAGGAACTCTGACCTCATCAGCTTCTGATTGGCTGCTGGTTGGACCACCTCATTGGTGGAGGAGGAGGACGGCGAGATGGGAATCTGGCAGAACTTTCCGGTAAAGTTTGCGGGACAGAAGCAGCGATCTTTCTGCAGACAGACGCCTCCATTCTTACAGAGCAGCGGACAGAGGACTGAGGAGGAAAACAAATAAACAAACAAACAAACTGGTTATCACCTTCAACTGCAGACCTTAGACCAGCAGCTCAGACCTGCAGCTCAGACCTGCAGCTCAGACCTGCAGCTCAGACCTCAGACCTGCAGCTCAGACCTCAGACCAGCAGCTCAGACCTGCAGCTCAGACCTCAGACCAGCAGCTCAGACCTCAGACCAGCAGCTCATATCTGCAGCTCAGACCTCAGACCAGCAGCTCAGACCAGCAGCTCAGACCAGCAGCTCACAGGAATGATTTAAAACCTTCTGACCTGGGATCAGATCAGACAACTGAATCATCTCTGGCTTTGCTTCAGAGCTGCAGGTCACATGACTCCACCACAGCAGCTTCACATATGGTCACATTCAGAGTGTTTAACATGAGCTCGGGTCCAGGTGAGTCTGACCCACCTGGACTGAGACAGGTAGACTCTCAACCAGATTATCAGACCTCTAAAAAGTAAAAAAAAAGGAACTAAACTTTGTCTCAGGGTGGCGTGCATTCCTTCAAAGAATACTTGGCTGTTTATTTACTACAGGGTTCTTGGGTCTTGGTGTTTTTGCAAATTGTGTTGCCATGGTAACAGAACTAAAAATAATCACACACATCCTGCAGCCACGCTGCTTGTTTTGATACATTTTTTGTGTGAGTCATCCTTCCATTCGTCAAAAGAATAAAAATTAAAAAACCTGTTTAGAGATAAATAACAACATGTGTCTCCATTGAAAAGCACTGGAGGGAACTGCTCTCTGTGGGTTTCTGTGGGAGACCATGAAGCGTCCTCATCCTTCACTGAAAGGCATCATCCATGAGCTGCTCGTCAAATTAAAGTTAAAATGTTCAACTTTGTATTTTTTCAAATAAGCTGCTCCTTAAACCAACATCTCACTGGGATGCAACCGTCGGGTTTCCCTCGCAGGATCTTGATTTGTGTCGTTTGTTTGAAAAATTTGTGAGAGAGATCAGAATAGAGTTTTTAGTTTCCTACAGCTGCTGTTGTTGTGTATGTAAACTCACTTGGCCTAAGTTTCTCCTGGGGTTTGTGTGATTTCAGGTGAAAGTTTGTTCGTTTTCTTGTAACTTTGCGTTTCCAACTCGTCCCGACAGTCGCAGCCCAGTGAGAAACTACCTTGAATCAACCGAAGCCTGTCAGAGCTCCACCTGGTGGTCAGCAGTGGTGCTGCGCTTTACGGTTCTTGTTAACAGAAGCAGAACCTGGTCTCCTTGTTGCTTCTGGAAACAGACTTGTTCTGTGCAGGATCTTCAGCAGGAAGAGTGAAACTTACAGACTCTGAAGCCCGGTCCATGAGAGCCGTCTCTCCTTCCTCCTCCTCCTCCTCCTCCTCCTCCTTCGCTGCTGCTGCTGTACAGCGTGGTTACGTTTCCTCTCTCGCAGTGGTTCACACATCTGTCTTGGCTGCACAGTACCTTACAGATGGTCGGCGTGAACATCACCTGGAACCTCTCAGTTCCTCCTCCTCCTCTTCCTCCCGTCTGTCCCTCAGCTGGCAGAAGTGAGGTGATGAAGATGAAGAGGAGCAGCAAACAGCCGAGTCTCAGCTGCAGCATGGTGAGAGTTTCAGTCTGCAGCAGAACGACTCCACCTGGACCGCCCTCCTGCTCTGCTTTTCTTACTCTGTGGGCGAGTGAAAACAGAGGAGGAGGAGGAAAAAGGGAGGAAGAAGAAAACGACGCCCCCTCCCCTCCCCCCCACCTCCTCCCCTCCCCCGGTCAGTTTTCCCTGAACTCTGAGCAAGGAGAGACAAAGTTAGAGCAAGGCACAGAGATAATTGGAAGCAGTGTGCAGCTCCGGGCTTGGGTCCAAACTAAATGTTTAGTAGGGATCGAGTCCATTGGGTCCATTGGGTCCATTGTCGGTCCAACACAGAGAAAGCCAGCACTTCTCCTCCTCTTCCTCACTCCTGAGGCCCTGAATCTCTGCACACAGTTTCGTAACGGGCTGCAGAACATTAGAGGATGTCAGCGTGATGATGCAACCCTGGTTTTGGGTTTCAGGGGGTCGGAACCAGCAGATGTCCTGATGTGGCTGCAGCCTGCAGAGTGAGAGGAAACGGACTCTTTGCACCACCTTACAGAACCTCACAGACCTGTTCTCACCCGTTAAACTGGATCTGTTGGTTCATGATACATGTTGCTCCACGTTCTGCTCAGTTTGGGATCTGATGGTCCTGCATCCGGACCTGAGCCTCACTGATCCCTCTGCCAGGGCAGCCAAAACTCGAGCCTTCTTTTCCTCACTCAGAGTTATGAAGATGATTATTATTAGATTACAGAACCAACATTAGTCCAGACTGGCTCAAACAGTTGAGTAATACAGCAGTAACTCTAAAATGTTTCGATTTAGATCAACACTTCTCTCTGTGTCAGGTAAACCTGCGAGTTTAAAACATTTAGCTTTCAGCTCAGGTTCAGCTTCTTCAGTCATTCAGAACTCAGCATTCACACTTTACTTTCAAACAAAATGGATTTTTCCAGCGTTTGGCTTTAAGAAACATCTTCATAGAACCAAATCTTTACGTTCCATAAAACAGAAGATGATCTAAAGTTTGTTCCTGTTTTCTTTTTCTGAACATTTCTTAAACTAAGATTTGCTGCAGTTTCCTCCTTAAACCTGAGGATGTCTGACCGCAGAGTCTGCCTGCATGTTCAGGTTCATTTCCACCATGTTCTAAATTTAGGCCGGTTAAAGCTTTTTAGTCATTTATTTATTTGTTGCACATCTGACCTTACTGGGTCAAAGATATGCCAGAACCTGGTTCTCTGTGGTCTTCTGGCAGAGCAGACCGGTCTGAGGTCTGGTCCCCCAGCAGCTGAACAATAACAGGAACTGTTTATGGGTCTAATCGCAGCAATCAGGTCTGAACATTAACACTCAGCTTATCAGGGTTACACAGTCAGAACGGGGCTGTCGTCACATTCCAGCAGCACAAACTCTGAAGCGTTTATCTCTCTGCAGCAACACATCGCTGGTTATTCTGCTAAATAATGACCTGTGTGTTGTGGTATGTGTGCTAATCCTGTTAAAGTGTTCAAACATGATCCTGGCTTTAAACAAAGCTAATACTGCTATGTGGTGACGTAAACACATTACTTCAGCATAACAATGTCGTTTAAACCAAACTGGTAGATTGCTAGCTACTCAGCTGGTTAACAAACACGTCACTTCACAAATTTACTCTTGCTCATTCTAGCATGCTAAAACCAGAAAAGACAAAGCTACTTAGTTTAATGGTAAATGCTTGCACACATGCAGCAACTACACCAGAACAAGAAAGGTCAAAGGTCAAATCATCTTTTGAGAAAAAGCAGTAAATATCAGCGCTCTGTTATTTCTTAGTTTTATTTCTCAGCCGTTTTTGAAGATGTTAGAGTCATCAGAGTAAAGGGAAGGTGTGGTGTAGACTATTTCCTGGAATGTACCAATGATGGCCTTTGTATTGCTGGTTTATTTGCAGGATTTTGGTGTTTCTGAATCAGAATCTACTGAAACTCATCAACATGTTGCTGTTTAGTTCAGATTATCTGCAAACCCAGAAACAGTCAGAAAGAAGGTCCATCATAGAAGAAAACATGTTAGAGGAGCAGAACAAACACATCACCACAGCCCCCTGGTAGACCTCCAAGCCCCAGGAGGTCAACCAGGAGGTCTACCAGGAGGTCTACCAGGAGGTCTACCAGGTCTACCAGGAGGTCTACCAGGAGGTCTACCAGGAGGTCTACCAGGAGGTCTACAGAGGACTCAGCTAAAGACAAAGACAACTGTGGGTTCTGGGTTTGGGGTTAACTCTGTCCTGTCTTCTGTGTCTTTACACAAAACCTCACTGACTCACAAGCCTGTTTAATTTAATTCTCACTATATGAAAGACATTTGTCTGTAAAACTACTGAGGTCTTTTTCTGCAGGAAACAAAAACGTCTGACCTGCTCAGCTCCTCAGCTCCCATCAGACCTCTGAAAAAAGAACCAACCTGTGCGAGCAGCCAGGTGGACCGGGTCGTGACCCATCCGGCTGTGGGAAGTCTTCAGGCTTGATTTTACTGACAGTGGAGATGATGAGGAGGTCAGGACAGGAAGCTTCTTCTTTTCTCTTATAACGTGCTTCATCAACAAGGCGGCAATGCGTTCTCCTCTTCCTCCCTGTGATAAAACCTTCCTCAGCAGCACAGACTGGGCCTCCCTCAGACTGACACAAACACAAACATGTCAGAGGCTGGAAATACACAAAATGATCATTTTAACACACTNACAGAAGACCGTCAGAACGTCTGTCAGATTGTCTGTTAGAACGTCTGACAGAACGTCTGACAGAAGACCGTCAGAACGTCTGTCAGATTGTCTGTTAGAACGTCTGACAGAACGTCTGACAGAAGACCGTCAGAACGTCTGACAGAAGACCGTTAGAACGTCTGTCAGATTGTCTGTTAGAACGTCTGACAGACTAACATGATGCAGTCTCTGTATTCATGCAGTTATACTGCGTGTTCTTCTTCTTGTTGTTCTTCCTGCAGAACCCGATGAGTTCTGTTCTGTAAAACGGGTCATTTATTCTCAGTAGTCTGACAGATTTCTGCCTACAGGACGCCTCAGGAGAGCCGATGATGAGTCCGGGTTCTGAGAGCAGCGCCGTTCTGCAGGGTTACCTGTTCAAACGCTCCCGGAGGAAACCCAAGACCTGGAAGAGGTACGGACCTGCAGACCTGCAGACCTGCGGACCTGCAGACCTGCAGACCTGCAGACCCGCTCACCTTCAGACCTGCAGACCCGCTCACCTTCAGACCTGC
>NW_023665768.1:16562-20007 GCF_001649575.2 Kryptolebias marmoratus | reverse complement strand
ACCAACCATCAGGTCAGAGGACAGAAGACCACCAACCATCAGGTCAGAGGACAGAAAACCACCAACCATCAAGTCAGAGGACAGAAGACCATCAACCATCAGGTCACACATTTCTGAAGTCTGTAAATAATGTCAGGGCGTTTCGCTCAGAGAGACGCCCCAGAGTCTGATTCGAGTTTACTTTTCTTCCTGGGTGAGTGTCTGAACTCAAACCTTACAGCTGCTGGTTTGTTAACAGACCCGGGTTGTTTATGAGAACACTAAGTGGACCGGACCATACAGATAAAACTGTCGGGAATGAGAAGGTGCAGTGGTTGGACCAGGTTTGAACCAGACGTTCCAGCTACCAAACATCACAGGGCCTTTAAATCAGTCAAAAGAAGAACCAAAAGTGTTCAGTCTGAACGCCACGGAGGCCTTTTAATCACCCGAGAACATTCACAGGTCCGGTGTCTCGTCTACAAAGTGTTCAGTCTGAACGCCACGGAGGCCTTTTACTCACCCGAGAACATTCACAGGTCCGGTGTCTCGTCTACAAAGTGTTCAGTCTGAACGCCACGGAGGCCTTTTAATCACCCGAGAACATTCACAGGTCCGGTGTCTCGTCTACAAAGTGTTCAGTCTGAACGCCACGGAGGCCTTTTACTCACCCGAGAACATTCACAGGTCCGGTGTCTCGTCTACAAAGTGTTCTCAACTAGGACTCATAAACCTGAAACTCTCATCCCAGAACCAGAACTGAAGTGTTCCAACAGCCTGCCAAGACCCCTGACCCCTGACCCCTGACCTCTAAATCAAGATCAGGCTGATCATTGAAACTTTGTTTTATTCATCAACACATCAGATTCTGAGACACCAATGGACATATGTCCTCCTCAGACTCAATCAGGTCTTTCTTTTCTTCTTCTTCAAAAAACCTAAAGCAGAACAAACAGAGGAAGAGGAGGAAGATGGATCAGCAGCTCTCCATGGCCTTCTGACCAGTCTGGGTGAGACCAGGACACAAGGAGAGGACACCAGGAGAGGAGACAAGGAGGCGAGACAAGGAGAAAAGACTGGGGGAGGACACCAGGAGAGGAGACAAGGAGAAAAGACTGGGGGAGGACACCAGGAGAAAAGTCTAGGATAGGACACCAGGTTGGGAGACAAGGAGAGGCCACCTTGAGAGGTGATCAGGATAGGAGACAAGAAGAGGACACAAGGTGAGGACAATTGAAAGGGAGACAAAGAGAGGACAAGGAGGGCAGACAAGGAGAAGAGACCAGGAGAGAACACCAGAAGAGGAGACCAGTAGAAGGGACAAAGAGACGACACTTGAAAGGGACACACAAGGAGAGGAAACCAGGAAAGGACACTGGAGAGGACACTTGAGGGGGAGACAAGAAGACCTGGACAGGAGGCGAGGAGGGGAGACATATATGTGAAAGAAGGAGAGAGGACAGGTCAAAGGGCAGAAGGAGATGACTGATACCTCGGTGTCGGGTTCTTCTTCTCCTCCTCCTCCCACCTTCTTGTCCCTCTTGTCCAATGCTCGTCCTCTTTCAGTCCCAGATTCAGTTTCAGGGACTCAAGACTGGATTGCGTACCGTTTTCTTCTTGAGATCCAGGATCTGGGTCTAGAATCACATATTCAGAGGTTGGTCTTTGCTCCTCCAGATCTGGATCAGTCCTAACCAGACCCAGAGTTCCTGAGGAGGCTCGGTTGTCCTTCTGGGTCACACCTCCTCGGTTGTCCATTATGCTTTCAGTCTCAGCTTCAGGACTTCTGGACTTGGCAGAGCCGGAGACTACAACCTTAGGGATTCTGTCTTCATTGGATGACGGGTTCGGATCTAAGTCTGCAGTTCCAGGTCTGATGCTGGTCTTGGTTGGTCCTGTTGTGGTGGTGGAGGAAGAAGGAGGTGCAGTCGAACGGCGCCCTCCAACAGGGAGTGTCATGGTGGAAAACAGGCAGCGGTTACCATGGAAACGCTGTCTACAAACACATCTGTTGGCTGCAGGAGGAGAGGAAACACCAGGCCTTATCAGATCAAAGATGGCTGCTGCAGCTGCGGTGACTGAAATGAAACATCTTACTCACGTTTGGAGCTTCTCTGAGTTTTAGGAGACAGAGTCCTTCGGACACTGCACTGTCCTCCACAGATACCAGGACTGCAGACAGGAAATCATCAAACCAGAAAAGTGTGAACGCTGAAGGACTTTACTGAAAGTTGAAACAGAGCAGTTAAAGCTAAAAGATGCAGAACACTAGCTACAAGCTAAATGTAGCAAACGGATAGCTGTACGACTTGCCTCCTCTAACCTGGACCTGTATCTGTTGGTCTGTTTGCCTTGATGACATCGTCTCACAGCGTAATATGTCCTCGTCCCTCTGTCCCACCCTGTCCACTCTCTGTTCCTTAGTTCAGTTTCTGAAAGCTGGCAAATCTACGTAGTACTAGCAGTAGTAGTAGTATTAGTACACTGAAGCAGTAGGATCTGAAGAAACCTCAGTGTATTCTAAAAGGAAAATGTTTTAGTAAATAAAGATGAATATTTAGTAAAGTATAAAAGTCATCTCCTTAATGAGCTGAACGTTTTGATGTGTGAACGGCTAAAACAGCACAGAGTCTGCAGAACAGTCAGTAAACGCTGACTCAGCGCTCAGAATATTAAGTGAAGGGCCACCTTCTGTCCACCATGTTGGACTCTCGTCTCTGTCCCCTGAGTCCCTCTGTCCAGCTGAGTCCAACAGGAAACTCACTCATCCTGCAGCAGAACCTCCAGCCCCAGCACAGAGCTTGTCTACAGAACGATGACAAGACTCGAGGTGTGTCTCCGTGTGACATCAGCAGGTGGTTCTGGTGTTAGTTCTGGTTCTGGGAGCGTGGAAACGGCCTCCCAGCAGAGGATTTAATCATTACTTACAGTGTTCTGATTGTATTGTAGCAACAGGAGGCCCCGCAGACTGGATCCAAACAGCTTTAAATACACAACACCTCCACAGACCGGGCCTGAACAGAACCCAGTCCTGGACCAACACGAGACCTGAATACTGACTCAAGTCCAGACTGGAGANCCGTTAGAACGTCTGTCAGATTGTCTGTTAGAACGTCTGACAGACTAACATGATGCAGTCTCTGTATTCATGCAGTTATACTGCGTGTTCTTCTTCTTGTTGTTCTTCCTGCAGAACCCGATGAGTTCTGTTCTGTAAAACGGGTCATTTATTCTCAGTAGTCTGACAGATTTCTGCCTACAGGACGCCTCAGGAGAGCCGATGATGAGTCCGGGTTCTGAGAGCAGCGCCGTTCTGCAGGGTTACCTGTTCAAACGCTCCCGGAGGAAACCCAAGACCTGGAAGAGGTACGGACCTGCAGACCTGCAGACCTGCGGACCTGCAGACCTGCAGACCTGCAGACCCGCTCACCTTCAGACCTGCAGACCCGCTCACCTTCAGACCTGC
>NW_023665768.1:12062-14062 GCF_001649575.2 Kryptolebias marmoratus | reverse complement strand
CTGACTGACTGACTGACTGACTGACTGACTGACTGACTGACTGACGGACTGACTGACTGACTGACTGATTGACTGACTGACTGACGGACTGACTGATTGACTGACTGACTGACTGATTGACTGACTGACTGACTGACTGACTGACTGACTGACTTACAGGACACTGAGACAAAGTGAGGTTTCATGTCTGCAGCGCTCTGAGGGGACAGGAGATAATGAATCAACTGAATTAAATGTTTAGTTGTTGTATTTTCTTTAATAACGTCTCGTAGAAATGGTGTCTCACAGCTAAATATTATGGAGACAAAGTGTCCCTCTCCCTCTGTCCCACCCTGTCCAATCAGTGTTCCTTCTTTCAGTGTTAATGAGCATAAAGGACTAATAATAAGACCCTTTATTTGACTGAGAACCAGTTCTGACGAGCAGACTAAGAGGCAACATCACAGGCAGATCTAAAACAGACTATATTTGATTTGATTTGATTTTATATTGTTTGATTGAAAATAAACATCAAAGGGATGAAAAGCAGAAACTTTAAATAAGTTAATCAAGAAAACCTGTCGGTTGGACAAACAGGAAGATGTGGTCACTCCGGGTCTAATAAAGTTTCTCACCCTCTCCTCCGGGTCCCAGACTTCACGGACCCCGCTCCATCCGGCCCCGGGGAGGCTGCAGGTCTGCCGGGGCCGCCGGGGCCGCCGGGGCCGCCGGGGCCGCCGGCCTGCAGGCCTCCGTCCTCCCGCTGAGGGGGCTGCAGAGCTCCGCCGCGGAACCACAAGGTCCAGCCGATCCACAAGAGACAGATCCGCATGGTGACAGGGTCAGACAGACCAGAAACCTGGTCCCATGTCCCAGGTCCCAGGTCCACTGGTCCAGGATCGGGTCTCAGCCAGATTAACTGCAGCCTGTGAGGCGTTCAGGGTCACTGCTGCGGTGGGACCTCCGGACTCCTGCAGTTTTCACACAAAGTGAGTACAAAGAGCCTGCAGACCTCATCCTGGGTGGGGGAGGTGTGTGTGTGTGTGTGGGGGGGTCTGAACCAGGAGCCCAGTCAGTCCCTGCCCTGTCTTCATGAAGACAAAGACTTAAAGGTAAAAATAAACAAACTATTAGTTCTGTACAGAACTCAAAATGTTTTATTAGCACATTTATTTGTCACTTCCTTTTTAGACTTTTTTTAGACTTTTTATGGATTTTTTATGGATTTTTGAATATTTTTTAATTCTTCACACACACTCACGCACGCACGCAACCACACACACACCCTCAGAGGAGGAATAAAAACATATGCCAGCTTTTGTTTTGAAAGGATCAGACGGAAGCACCTGTGCTAGTTTCCGCTAGCTTCATGCTAACCATCTTTCTTTGCCCGCGTACAGCTTCTCCGCGTCCGAACTGAACCAACCCGTCGGGCGGACACTTTCGGAGCACCTGGGCCCGTTCTGAATGTGGTGCCGGTTTGACCCGTAACTGGACCGGGTCAGCACATAGAAACAGCGAGGCGGGCAGCAGGAAGTTAGCGCAGGTTAGTTAGCCTGTTAGCTGTCGGGCTGACCCAGCAGAATAATGGATCTGTTCGACGACCTGCCGGAACCGACACAGAGCTCAGGTGAGCGGCACCGACTCACCGAACCGGGCAGAGAACAGAACCCGATCCTCCTGCAGAAAAAGAAACTGACAGCCTCCATAAGAATTACCAAGCGGAAGTAAACAAAGGGTCTAAACTGAAACCCGGGATCAAATCTTTAGAAAAAAAGAACATAATAATAATATTAATGCATGTCTTAATCTAAAATATGAAAAATGACAGATCATATGGAACCTGTGACCCTGTTGAGTTTTATTATGTTGTAATAAATCTTTATCCAAAGTTTCTGTTCTGCCTGTTAGAACCTGATGATGTTCTGCCCGTTAGAACCTGATGATGTTCTGCCCGTTAGAACCTGATGATGTTCTGCCCGTTAGAACCTGATGATGTTCTGCCCGTTAGAACCTGATGA
>NW_023665768.1:3322-9282 GCF_001649575.2 Kryptolebias marmoratus | reverse complement strand
ATCCGGTCCTCGGGTCTGCGGAGGTCCTGATCCGGTCCTCGGGTCTGCGGAGGTCCTGATCCGGTCCTCGGGTCTGCGGAGGTCCTGATCCGGTCCTCGGGTCTGCGGAGAAATCTGACGAACTCCAGAGTCTAATAAAGTTGAGCTGTGAACCGGGTCTGGTTCAGGAGAAAATAATAATTCTGTCTCTGTGTCCTGCAGGTCTCGCGTCTCATATTTTGCCGTGTTTGACGGACACGGTGGCGCTCGAGCGTCTCGATACGCCGCCGAGCATCTTCACCTTAACTTGGTCAAGAAGTTTCCCTCCGGTGAGTTTTCTCCACGTTTCCACAGCGTCCTGCAGAACCTCTGCTGCTTCGGAGCTGATCGGCTGTTTCTGTTCCAGGTGACGCTGAAAATGGAGACAAGCTGATTAAAAAATGTTTGTTGGACACTTTCCGGCAGACGGACGAAGACTTCCTGAAGAAGGCTTCCAGCCAGTAAGAACGCTGATCTTCAGCCCCACAGAGACGCCTTTAACATCTGGGCTGTGAATGAGAATGGTTCCTGTCCCTCAGACCTCAGGATCCTCTCTGGTGTCTCTGAACAGGAAGCCGGCGTGGAAGGACGGCTCCACGGCTACGTGTGTCCTGGTGGTGGACGACATGGTGTATGTGGCCAACCTGGGGGACAGCAGGGTGAGCTGGGCTGGAAACTGTTCCCGGATCAGTCCTGAGGAGCAGGAGGGACATCTGACGGAGCGTCTCTGTGTGTCTGCAGGCTATGATGTGTAGGACGGAGACGGCAGAGAATGGACAGAAACGGTCTGTGACTCTGGCTCTCAGTAAGGAACACAACCCGACCATCTACGAGGAGCGCATGAGGATCCAGAGAGCTGGAGGCACCGTCAGGTGGATTTAAGGCTGACCTGTACTCTACGAGAAGTGAAGAAGTTGGATCTTTGCGTGACAAAAGTCCCGCTGGATCTCTTGGAGCCCGTTCTGTGCTCAAGGACCGGGCAGAACTTTTTCTCGATTGGTCAGAACTTCCTGGGCGTGTCGGTTTATATGAAACAGCTGCAGCTGCTCCGCTCCCAGATGTAAAAAGACTGTCTCACAGCTACGGCATCGAGAGATGACTTCTTCACTTCTCACAGAGTCGTCCTCAGAGATGTCTCATCAGAGACAGAATCCTGTCCTCACTCAGCTGAAACAATGTGTCTCTGTGGACAGGGACGGCCGGGTGCTCGGTGTCCTCGAGGTGTCCCGGTCCATCGGAGACGGTCAGTACAAACGCTGCGGAGTCATTTCCACGCCAGACGTCAGGAGGTGTCAGCTTACAGCCAATGACAGGCAAGAACAGAGCGGCTGGATGCTGATTGGTCAGAGCTCCCAGACCGCTTCTTTGAATGTTTTTATTGCTCAGAAAGGTTCTGTGCTGGGAGCAGACTTTACGATCTGCAGGAAATAAACCAGAGGAGTCCTCAGGTGGTTCTAGATGAAACCACAGTAGGTTCCAGTTCTCCGTCTTTCTTTAGCTCATGTTCTTTCTGTCTGTCTCTGCAGCTTCATCATTCTGGCCTGTGACGGTTTGTTCAAAGTCTTTTCAGCTGACGAAGCTGTGAAGTTTGTCCTCGGCGTCCTTCAGGTGTCCTGTGTTCCTAAAGCTCTGGTCTCTTTAAGCGTGTTCTGGCAGGAAGTCGAGGTTAAAGCTGGTTCTTGATCCTGCAGGAGGGGGACGTGGAGCAGACGGACCAGGAGATCCACTTCGAAGCAGCTTGTCAGCAGCTGGCCAGCGAGGCGGTAAGACGAGGCTGTGCCGACAACGTCACTGTGATCCTGGTTTCCGTTGGCCACTGAGCGTGCTCCCCACCGCCATCATCATCATCATCATCATCATCATCATCATCATCATCATCCCCGCTCATCTGACCTCTTCACGTCGCTTCGTTTTCAAATAAAACCTTTTTCTTTATCTTTGCTGTCAGATGTTTCTTTCTTTCAGTTTTACTTAAATGGATTCAGCCCCCATCCTGGTCCTGGAGGGCCCCCAATCCTGGTCCTGGAGGGCCCCAATCCTGGTCCTGAGAGACCTCCATACTGGTCCTGGAAGACCTCCATACTGGAGGTTTTAGGTGTTTATCATCTGATCTGAACGACTGAGTGATTAACAGGCTGCTGCAGAACTTGAAGAGCAGAGAAAAATCTAAAACATGCAGGATAGAGGCCCTCCAGGACCAGGACCCTGCTCTACGTGTGACAGAGAATGTGAATGAGTGTCCCTGTGACAGACGTCCAGGTGTCCTCTGACACAGTGACTGATGGAGACAGATACTAGCTCCCTTGCCCTAAACAGAAGAGAAAATGTATCATAATCAATGGTTTAATCAACAAAACAAAAGTTTATTGACATGTAGCCTAATATTTCAATATTTCATCAATGTTTGACCGGGGGAGGCTGCAGTTCCCCTCCGGGCCGCCGGGGGCGCTGCCTCCCTGCTGGTTGCATCGGTGCCAAACTAAACCGGATTCTGTGTTTGCAGCGGGATGCAGAGACAGCTGCAGCTGCACAAACAACCACACAAACACCGTTTATCTCCGCTCCTGCTCGAACCGAGCCGGTTCGGTGTGAACTGCGGCACGTTGGCGGTGTCCGGTTGATGCGCGCGCGCAGAGTTTCCGCTTAAAGAGCCGAGAAGATCCTGCTGCTGCCGAGCTAACGGCTAACAGGCTAACTAACGGTCACCCCAGGATGATGAATAAACTTTATTAAGACCGAAACTCGCTCACATTAACAGGGGCTGCTGTGTGACGTCATGGAGTCCTTGTTGGACTTTGAGGAGTGTATCAAAGACTCACCTGAGTTCAGGTGAGAAACGCACTAAATAACACGAGAGGCTTCGTCCAGCTGTTTCATTTAGCAGGAAAACAAAAAAGCCGGACATTTAATTTATCAGCTTATTTTGTTTCATTTGTTGCTTCAGGTCGAATCAGTTTTTATTTCTGAAACACTCTCCTGCTCGGTGTAAATGGAACAAGTTTATAATTCATAGATCTGTGCTGATCTGAAGGTGAAGATGAAGATGCATCTCAGCTCCATCCTGCAGATCTGATCTGGGAGCTGCTGAACCACAAACCTGGTTCCTGACTGTTGAAACTAAAACAACTCATTCAGATCTTTTTAATTCATAATTCCAGATGTTTTACTTTCACTTGATCAGGTCATCAATTACAATACATCAATTAATCTGAATAAGTTTGGTGTATTTTCAGTGATCTTTTATTGTCAGACCAGCCTCACATTTCAGTGCGGCCCGTTCAGGAGGAGACGGCGCCTTTATAATCAGAACATGGATCTGTTTTAGTGCGTCAGACTGTTTTATTTCTCTGTGTTCAGACTGACTCTGGACCAGTTTGAGGCGGATGTTTCTCTGCTGGAGACACAACTGAACAAGGTATACACTCCTGTGTTTCCAACAGATTAAAAGCTGACTTCCTGTCTGTTGTCATGGTGACCAGATCATCAGTGATTACCACATCAGACAACAATGGTCATAATGTTGTGGCTGGTTGGTCGTTGTGTTAATTAGAAAACTTCCCAGATGTTTAAACAAAATTCCTCTGAAAGTGTTTCTGCTGAGCTCTGATCTGTGTTTGATGAGGGAAGATTTAACCTTCGTCTCTGACCAATCAGGTGATGAGGCTGTGCGGGAAGATGGTGGAGGCGGGGCAAGCGTACAACTCAGCCAATCAGCTGTTCCTGAGCGGCCTGGTGGAGCTCTTTGTGTACCACAGGAAGGACACAGGTGTCGTGGTAGGAAGCTCCAACAAATCATCTCATGCTGTCACCTACAGACAGGAGGGTAGAACCGGATTAGAACCTCACTGGTCCGCCTGTACCTGCTGCAGACCTGTAGAACCGGATCAGAACCTCACTGGTCCGCCTGTAACTGCTGCAGACCTGTAGAACCGGATCAGAACCTCACTGGTCCGCCTGTACCTGCTGCAGACCTGTAGAACCGGATCAGAACCTCACTGGTCCGCCTGTACCTGCTGCAGACCTGTAGAACCGGATCAGAACCTCACTGGTCGACCTGTTTGCAGTGAAACCTGCTGGTTTCCGCAGCAGCTGTAGAACCTAGAGGTTCTGGTTCTACAGGAACTGTGTCCAGCTGACCTCTGACCTGTAATGATGGTTTCCTGTTCTGTTTCTGTTGTTTGACTTCCTGTTTCCTTTCTGTCAGAACTGCCTGACCCAGTTCAGTCAGGGCCTGCAGGAGATGCTGAGCTTCCACACGGTGAGTCCGGTTCTCCGGTTCTCCTGTTTGACACATGTGGTTTCAGATCAGAACCCGTCTGAGTGACGTCTCTGCTCCTCAGATGTTGTTGGATCAGACCCAGAGAGCCATCAGCCAGCAGCTCACCAACCTCTGCTCACAGTGAGTCCACCTGAGGGTCCACCTGAGGGTCCACCTGAGGGTCCACCTGAAGGTCCACCTGAAGGTCCACCTGAGGGTCCACCTGAAGGTCCACCTGAGGGTCCACCTGAGGGTCCACCTGAGGGTCCACCTGAAGGTCCACCTGAAGGTCCACTTGAGGGTCCACCTGAGGGTCCACCTGAAGGTCCACCCGAAGGTCCGGTCCACCTGAGGGTCCACCCGAGGGTCCACCTGATGTTCTGATGTTGGTGTTCGTGTCTCCAGGTTCCTCCCTCAGCTGGCAGAGACCAGGAAGGAGTTTGTTCGGATCAGGGAGGACCTAGAGACGGCGGCGGTGAAGAACGCTCAGGTGTCGCGACATAAAGCTGCCGAGGCAGAGCAGGCGAGTCACCTGCTGCTCGCCACAAGGAAATGTTCCCAACACTTTGCCCTGGATTACTGTCTGCAGGTACCAGCAGAACCTGAGGAGAACATGCGCGGCGCTTTAGTTGGTCTAATCATACTGTTTGTGTTTCAGCTCAACACCTTTAGGACTCAGCAGAAGGTGGATGTTTTAAACTCCGTGAGTCGTGTTTTTGGAAGGTGATTTGGTTAGGTAGGTGTGGGGACGATGCTGACAGCTGCTGGTTGTTCCTCAGGTGTTCTCCTTCGTGCACGCTCAGTTCACCTTCTTCCATCAGGGCTTCGACCTGCTGAGAGACCTGGAACCCACCATGAAGACCATGGCAGCGCAGGTTCTGACCTCTGACCTCTGTGGTTCAATGAGTAGAAGTTCTCCTTGACCTCTGACCTGATGGTGTTTCTGTTTGTTCCTCAGCTGTCGCTGCTGTCAGCAGATTGTTCTGCAAAAAGAAAAGACCTGGAGAACAAACACCTGCTGGTGCAGCAGAGAGTAAGAACTCCTTAATACTGTCAGAAGACCGTTAGAACGTCTGTCAGAACGCTGTCAGAACGCCGTTAGAACGTCTGTCAGATTGTCTGTTAGAACGTCTGACAGAACGTCTGTTACAGAAGACCGTCAGAACGTCTGTCAGATTGTCTGTTAGAACGTCTGACAGAACGTCTGACAGAAGACCGTCAGAACGTCTGTCAGATTGTCTGTTAGAACGTCTGACAGAACGTCTGACAGAAGACCGTCAGAACGTCTGACAGAAGACCGTTAGAACGTCTGTCAGATTGTCTGTTAGAACGTCTGACAGACTAACATGATGCAGTCTCTGTATTCATGCAGTTATACTGCGTGTTCTTCTTCTTGTTGTTCTTCCTGCAGAACCCGATGAGTTCTGTTCTGTAAAACGGGTCATTTATTCTCAGTAGTCTGACAGATTTCTGCCTACAGGACGCCTCAGGAGAGCCGATGATGAGTCCGGGTTCTGAGAGCAGCGCCGTTCTGCAGGGTTACCTGTTCAAACGCTCCCGGAGGAAACCCAAGACCTGGAAGAGGTACGGACCTGCAGACCTGCAGACCTGCGGACCTGCAGACCTGCAGACCTGCAGACCCGCTCACCTTCAGACCTGCAGACCCGCTCACCTTCAGACCTGC